>NC_092234.1:66380455-66492955 GCF_036320965.1 Panulirus ornatus
GTCACCCATTTTCTTGATAAATTCAACCGCAATACCATCCAATCCAGCCGCCTTGCCACATTTCACCTTTCTCAAAGCTTTCTCCATCTCTTCTCTCTTCACCAAACCACTTTCCATGACTCTCACTTCGCATATACATATATATATATATATATATGTGTGTGTGTGTGTGTGTGTGTGTGTGTGTGTGTGTGTGTGTGTGTGTGTGTGCGTGTGTGTAGGAAGAACATTCATAGTTGACTGAGATTTTTTTGCAAAATAAATGGCATTCCATGTCTTGATACTTTCATTTAACGAACATGAAGATGAACGGCCATGTTATATACGTCAACATAATGTAATGTGAAGACTCCACCGCCCTCATAAAAAAAAAATAAAAAAATCTGTACGTGCAGTTTTTGTCATGGGATTACTGTCAGCGACGGAGGGGAAAGCACTCCTCTCATCTGCTGGTCAGAATTACCGGGTCATAATTGTGTCTAGCGTCATCGGTGGTCGAGTGCTGACCATCAACTGTGTGCTGACCCTCCTCCACACCTCTCTCCAGCCCCCGACCAACCGACAAGGTGGACCAACCTCCCCTCCTCTCCCCTGGCCTGAGGCAGATGAGGAGTAGTTCGTCGTGAAAGTATTGCATCACCAGACGCCAGGGATCTGACCATCAAGAAGATGGTGCCAGAAGGAGAGGTTCCAATTCAGGTTATGATCCTTTTGTGAAGAATATATATAATGTAGTCATTGTGAGCAGGAAGATGGCCGCCTGCCTCACTGACACCCTCCCTGGCCACTACCAACAAAATCATGGGATGTGTAGTTTTTATATTTTTTTCATAGTTATTTCGTGCATTCACTTCTTTCCCTTCAGTGTGTTCTCTCGTGAGGCAGCCACTTTTTCTTCCCACGTGACAGATCACAATAGATGTATCGATAAGGCAACACCCACTCACCCACGAACCCACACACACACACAAACAAACACACACATATACATACACGGTATATATATGTTACCCGTCTCATCGAAGTAACGCAGGAAACAAATGAAGAACTAACCTCTCACATCCACTTTGTAGTCGACACCACAGCTCCCTATCCACGACCAGTCCCAAAATCACCTTTCCATAGTTTTCCCCGACCGTGCATCGGTTCAGCCCATGTCATCCCCTATATATCACGTCGCTCCACTTTATCTTTTCTTCACTGACCTTCTATCAGCTGTCTAGGATAGTGTGAAAGGGAAACTGAGCTCTATGCCACAGATGGTAGTGTCAGGAATAAATAAATAAATAAATAAATAAATAAATATATATATATATATATATATATATATATATATATATATATATATATATATATATATATATATATATATATATATATGATCATACTTTGTCGCTGTCTCTCGCGTTAGCGAGGTAGCGCAAGGAAACAGACGAAAGAATGGCCCAATCCCCCCACATACACATGTTATACATAACGTCCACACACGCACATATACATACCAATACATTTCAACGTATACATATACATACATACGCAAACATATACATATATACACATATACATAATTCACACTTGCTGCCTTTATTCATTCTCGTCTCCACCCCGTCACACATGAAATGACAACCCCCTCCCCCCGCACCCGCGCGAAGTAGCGCTAGGAAAAGACAACAAAGGCCACATTCGTTAACAGTCTCTACCTGCCATGTATAATGCACCAAACCACAGCTCCCTTTCCACATCCAGGCCCCACAAATCATTCCATGGTTTACCCCAGACACTTCACATGCCCTGGTTCAATTCATTGACAGCACGCCGACCCCGGTATACCACATCGTTCAAATTCACTTTATTCCTTGCATGCTTTTCGTCCCCCTGCATGTTCAGGCCCCGGTGGCTCAAAATCTTTTTCACTCCATCTTTCCACCTCCAATTTGGTCTCCCACTTCTCCTCGTTCCCTCCACCTCTGAAACATATATCCTCTTTGTCAATCTTTCCTCACTCATTCTCTCCATGTGACCAAACCATTTCAATACACCCTCTTCTGCTCTCTCAACCACACTCCTTTTATTACCACCCATATCTTTTACCCTTTCATTACTTACTTATATATGGTAATACTTCCTGAACAGTTTGTCAAATGTTCTAAAACATGATTAAACGTAATTACTTTTCCAAACTGCCTTGTCTGACGCCATGCTCATGATTAAGAAAATAACAGCATAAGGACGCTGTAATCTGACTTGTTCGTAGCTATCCGTCTGTTGGGTCTTAGACATGTGTACATCAAATACACGAATCAAATATATGATTAAATACACGAATCAACACATGAATTACACACACGAAAACACAAATCAATACACGTTTTGAATACACAAATCAAATACACGACGGACATCGTCTGTGGATGTACAGGTATTAACAATAACAGTTTTATGCATAAAAGTGGACTTTATTCAGAGAGTGAATCTATAATGTGAAAGCTATGGTCCTGCAGACGACACACGCGGCTATGTTTCACGTGTGTGGCAGCTGTAATTCTCCTGACAACACAAGCAGCTATGTCTCACCAGAAGTTATATCTCATCAGACAAAACAAGGAAGCTATGATAAGCTAAACAAAAGCTAACTATAGCTCAGATGATGACTACTTAAAACCATAAGGCAGCTCGGATTTACCTGACAACAATAGTCAGCTGTGGCTTATCTGTCATACCTTAACAAGTTAAGTCTGACAACACGAGGAAGCTATACCTCACCTGACACAAGGAGGCTATAGCTTGCCTGGTAAGATAAAGAAGTCATGGATTGCTTGAAACATCACGAGAAAGCAATAGTTCACAACCAGAAGCAGCTATGAGTCAACTGACAACATAGGAAAGCCAAGGTGTGTCTGACAACACGTGAGAGATATGGCCTGCCTGCCAATATGAAGTGAAACCCATTACCCACACGCAAAAACAGCCCAGCACTTACAAGTGACAGCACCAATACATTCGTGGACCTACTGACACCAGTGTTGGACGGAGAGGACAACACCTGACAACATCGTGAGGCAGTGATGGATCCCCTGCCATCAATGAGGCAGTTGCTGTTGCCCACCCGGCATCAGTATGACGCAGTGATCTCCTTTATCTGCAGACCTTCCTTAACTAAATGTCAACACGAAGTGAAAAGACGTCTGTCTGAGCAAACATTTAACTGAGGGATAAGGTCCTCAAGATCGATTGCTTACGATATTCCCACAATGGTTTCTCGTATATGGTTAAGGTAATGCTTATCTTCTTTTTTACCATTAACTTAGCAGCAGCTTGACATATGCACCTTTCTCAGAATATATATACATATATATATATATATATATATATATATATATATATATATATATATATATATATATATATTATCCCTGGGGATAGGGGAGAAAGAATACTTCCCACGTATTCCCTGCGTGTCGTAGAAGGCGACTAAAAGGGGAGGGAGCGGGGGGCTGGAAATCCTCCCCGCTCTTTTTTTTTTTTTTTTCCAAAAGAAGGAACAGAGAACGAGGCCAGGTGAGGATATTCCCTCAGAGGCCCAGTCCTCTGTTTTTAACGCTACCTTGCTAACGCGGGAAATGGCGAATAGTATGAAAGAAAGAAAAGAATATATATATATATATATATATATATATATATATATATATATATATATTGGAAAGGATCACAATTTTGCGCGTGATCAAATTATTCCTATGAGTCCACGGGGAAAATGAAACACGGTAAGTTCCCAACTGCACTTTCGTGAAATAATCACATCATCAGGGGAAACACAAGAAAGAAATATGTCAGTTGATATACATCGAAGAGACGTCTTAGCTTCGTCTCTTCGATGTATATCAACTGACTTATATTTTTCTCTTGTGTTTCCCCTGATGATGTGATTATTACCTGAAAGTGCACTTGGGAACTTATCGTGTTTCATCTTCCCCGTGGACTTATAGGAATATACATACATATATATATATATATATATATATATATATATATATATATATATATAAGAAGCTATATGAAAGAATAAAACCCACATCATAAAGTGATAACTAGGGGTTAAACGCACTATTGTTACCATAGTCTCCGTGTCATAAATGTATAACCCCGCGGGAGGCAAAATAACTCACCTGTACGGCTCACAATGGGTCATATATTTTCCTGAAATCTTCATTGTGGCAACCAGTTAATCTTGGGTCATGTCCAGGTCTTCGTTTCACCGAAAAAAGGCTATGCCAAATGTAACTGACACAATTTAATGGCTACCGAGACTCCCTTGTCCACCTACCCAACATAACACAATAATGTTAGCGAGGCAGTGAGTGATGTGGGCGCCGCTCGAGAGGTCCACAGACGCCATAAATTTCTAGACGCTAATGACACTCTGGAGATAACATATTTATGCTGGGGAAAGGACATGGCGGTGGGAAGAGCCTAGCAGAGGGACGGGGATGGGGAGAAATTATAGGTTAGAGGATAGTGGATGAAGGGATAGGAAGGAGAGAAAGGAGAAAACTTGACGATGCCGGCAGCCAGTTGCTGCCAGACGTACAAATAATTTGCCGTTTGGTAGCTGTTCGATAACAAGAATTTTTTTGTATTTCTTCCCTTCAAACTTTCTCAACTATGTTTGCATCTGGGATGTGCTTCCGTTCCCAATATCTTTCTAAGACTGCAAACTATAAGAGTAACGGGTCGAGAGAGCTCGGTCATAAAATAATAAAAAGAAAAACAAAATGTTCTCGGAGTTAGGCAGTTTAAGCAGAAGACAGCGACAGTGGCCCTAAAACACTTTGTCCAATAAATAATAACTTTCTAATTCTGTCTTTCTCACAGATTATATCCATCTTTTTCCTGTACCTTAATCTTTAGGGTCTTTTCGTGTCTGTAAGAGGAAATACCTTCTGATTTTGTAACTATGAATAATATTCAATAACGATACAAAAATACATAACATTAAATTCTTATTCTTAATGCATTGTCTCTTCGAGATACGCTTCATCCCAGGTCTGCTATCTGACCTGAAATATTTACTTGCATTAATACAACCATTAAATTCTATATTTTCCTTTCTCGAAAAATTTTGTGATTTACCAATGAAAAGAAAAAGAAATTTGGAAACGTGAAAAAGTGTGGTTAGACTTTGTAAATATGCACTATTTATATCTTAATACTTTTGCAATTTGCTGAATCTTGAAAAATTTCGAGTTGGAGAAACAATTATACACACAATGAAGTGCCCGGCTGAGGGGTAATTCCAGTGTTCGGGAACGACGAGGTAACTCATAGCAGCGTCAGGAGCCTGGACCTCCTGGGTGAGGGGCGGGGGAGAAACTCCAGGGACCTGTAAGTACCCTATAAAGGGATAACGTATAGCAGGATGGGAGGCTGTACCTCCTGGCCGAGGGGGTAACTCTAATGTCCGGCCACCGGCCCAGAGGTGGTAACTCATATCTACTTGCTTGTAACTTACGCCAGCATGCCAACCTCTGCCAACACCGCCGCCAACAACTGTGACAACAAGAAACAAGAGGGTTATCCCCTCCACTTCTCACCACCATATTACAACACTTGGACAACCATGATCACAACCAAGACAAGGGCAACCATGATCACAACCAAGACAAGACAACCATGATCACAACCAAGACAAGGACAACCATGATCACAACCAAGACAAGGGCAACCATGATCACAACCACGACAGTGACAACCATGATCACAACCAAGACAAGACAACCATGATAACAACCAAGACAAGGGCAACCATGATCACAACCAAGACAAGTCAACCATGATCACAACCAAGACAAGACAACCATGATCACAACCAAGACAAGACAACCATGATCACAACCAAGACAAGGACAACCATGATCACAACCAAGACAAGACAACCATGATCACAACCAAGACAAGACAACCATGATCACAACCAAGACAAGACAACCATGATCACAACCAAGACAAGGACAACCATGATCACAACCAAGACAAGGACAACCATGATCACAACCAGGACAAGACAACCATGATCACAACCAGGACAAGACAACCATGATCACAACCAAGACAAGACAACCATGATCACAACCAAGACAAGGACAACCATGATCACAAACAAGACAAGGGCAACCATGATCACAACCACGACAGTGACAACCATGATCACAACCAAGACAAGACAACCATGATAACAACCAAGACAAGGGCAACCATGATCACAACCAAGACAAGTCAACCATGTCACAACCAAGACAGGACAACCATGATCACAACCAAGACAAGACAACCATGATCACAACCAAAACAGGACAACCATGATCACAACCAAGACAAAGGCAACCATGATCACAACCAAGACAAGACAACCATGATCACAACCAAGACAAAGGCAACCATGATCACAACCAAGACAAGACAACCATGATCACAACCAAGACAAAGGCAACCATGATCACAACCAAGACAAGACAACCATGATCACAACCAAGACAAGACAACCATGATCACAACCAAAACAGGACAACCATGTCACAACCAAGACAAGACAACCATGATCACAACCAAGACAGGACAACCATGTCACAACCAAGACAAGACAACCATGTCACAACCAAGACAGGACAACCATGATCACAACGAAGACAAGACAACCATGATCACAACGAAGACAAGACAACCATGATCACAACCAAGACAAGACAACCATGATCACAACCAAGACAAGACAACCATGATCACAACCAAGACAAGACAACCATGATCACAACCAAGACAAAGGCAACCATGATCACAACCAAGACAAGACAACCATGATCACAACCAAGACAAGACAACCATGATCACAACCAAAACAGGACAACCATGATCACAACCAAGACAGGACAACCATGATCACAACCAAGACAAGACAACCATGATCACAACCAAAACAGGACAACCATGTCACAACCAAGACAAGACAACCATGATGACAACCAAGACAGGACAACCATGTCACAACCAAGACAAGACAACCAAATCACAACCAAGACAAGACAACCATGATCACAACCAAGACAAGACAACCATGATCATAACCAAGACAAGGACAACCATGATCACAACCACGACAGTGACAACCATGATCACAACCAAGACAAGACAACCATGATCACAACCAAGACAAGACAACCATGATCACAACCAAGACAAGACAACCATGATCACAACCAAGACAAGGGCAACCATGATCACAACCAAGAAAAGGACAACCATGATCACAACCAAGACAAGGGCTACCATGATCACAACCAAGAAAAGGACAACCATGATCACAACCAAGACAAGGACAACCATGATCACAACCAAGACAAGGACAACCATGATCACGACCAAGACAAGGACAACCATGATCACAACCAAGAAAAGGACAACTATGATCACAACCAAGACAAGGGCAACCATGATCACAACCAAGACAAGACAACCATGATCACAACCAAGACAAGGGCTACCATGATCACAACCAAGACAAGGACAACCATGATCACAACCAAGACAAGGACAACCATGATCACAACCAAGACAAGGACAACCATGATCACAACCAAGACAAGGACAACCATGATCACAACCAAGAAAAGGACAACTATGATCACAACCAAGACAAGACAACCATGATCACAACCAAGACAAGGGCTACCATGATCACAACCAAGACAAGGACAACCATGATCACAACCAAGACAAGGACAACCATGATCACAACCAAGACAAGGACAACCATGATCACAACCAAGACAAGGACAACCATGATCACAACCAAGACAAGGACAACCATGATCACAACCAAGACAAGGACAACCATGATCACAACCAAGACAAGGACAACCATGATCACAACCAAGACAAGGACAACCATGATCACAACCAAGAAAAGGACAACTATGATCACAACCAAGACAAGGACAACCATGATCACAACCAAGACAAGGACAACCATGATCACAACCAAGAAAAGGACAACTATGATCACAACCAAGACAGGGATACCTAGTGTGTCATATGATCAACAGTTACAACTCCAACAACGACGTAACAAAAGCAGAAAACAAACAAACAAAAGATGTCCCGGGGTTAGTTGGTTGTTTGGTTAATTGGCTGGCTGGGTTGGTTGCTAGACCCACTGATCGTTTGGCTAGTTAGCTGATGGGCTTGTTTGGTTGGTTGTTTGGTTGGATGGTTTGTTGAATGGATGGATGGTAGGTTGGTTAGCTAGTTGGTTGGCTGGTTGGCTGGATTGGTGGTTGGTTGTTTGGTTGGTTCGCTGGTTGGTTGGTTGATCGATTAGTTGTATGGTTGGTTAGTTAGTTGGTTGGTTGGTTGGTTGACTTGTTGGTTGGTTTGTTTGTTTTTTGTTTGGTGGTCTGTTGGCTGTCTTGCTAGTTGGTTGGTTGGTTGGTTTTCTGGTTGGAGAGTTGCTTAATCAGCTGATTGGTTAATCAATTAGTTGTTTGGTTAGATGATTGGGTGGTAGCTTGGTTGGCTGGTTGCTTGGTTAGCTGGTTAGTTAGTTAGTTGGTTGGTTGGATGGTTGATCGGTTGGTTAGTTGGTTTGTTGATTGGCTGATTCGTTGGTTGATCGGTTGTGTGGTCGGTTGCTTGGTTGGTCGGTTTGCTGGCTTGTTTGTTGGTTGGTTAGTTGGTTGGTTGGATGGATGGTTCCGTGGCTGTGGTTGCTTGTTTGGTTTGTTGGCCAGTTAATTAGTTGACTAGCTGGTTGGCTTGCAGATCTGTAGCTGCTTTGTTAGTTGGCTAGTTGGTTAGTTGTTTGAGTTGTTGGTTATTTAACTGGTGGTTTGGTTGGTTGGTCGATTAGCTTGTTGACTTGTTGGTTGATTGGCTTGTTGGTTGTCTGGTTTGTTGGTTGGTTTGCCTATTGTTTGTTAGGTTGAAAAGTTGATTTGATCGACGGCTATTTGGTTGATTGGCGTTGTTTAGTTGGTTGGTTGGTTAGTTGATTGGTTAGTTGGTTGGTTGACTGTTTGCTTGTTTGGTTGATTGGTTGGTTGTTTGGTTTTTGGTTGGTTCGCTGGTTGTTTGATTGGCTATTTGGTTGGTTGATCGATAGGTTGTATGGTTGGTTGGTTGGTTGGTTGGTTGGCTGGTTTGTTTGTTTGTTTGTTTTTTGTTTGGTTGGCTGGCAGGTAGGTTGGTTGGTTGGTTTGTTGCTTATTCGTTGCTTGGTCGATTGTCTGGTTGGCTGGTTGGTTGATTGGTCGGTTTATTGGCTGCTTTGTTGGTTGTTTGGTTGGTTTATTGTTTGGTTGGGGGGTTGGATGTTTTGGCTGATACGTTGGTTGGTTGCGTGGTTGGAAATCCTCCCCTCTCGTTTAAAAAATTCCAAAAGATGGAACGAAGAGGTGTGCCAAGTGAGGATATACACTCTAAGGCTCACTCTCTTCTTAACGCCATCTCGCTAACGCGGGATAAGACAAATATGTATGAAAAAAAGAGAAAAAAAAATACATATATATTCTTTCGTCTGTCTCCTTGCGCTACCTCTCTAACGCGGGAGACAGCGACTAAGTATAAAGAAGAATATATATATATATATATATATATATATATATATATATATATATATATATATATATATATATATATATATATATTTTTTTTTTTTTTTTTTTTTATACTTTGTCGCTGTCTCCCGCGTTTGCGAGGTAGCGCAAGGAAACAGACGAAAGAAATGGCCCAACCCCCCCCCCCCCCCCCCCATACACATGTACATACACACGTCCACACACGCAAATATACATACCTACACAGCTTTCCATGGTTTACCCCATACGCTTCACATGCCTTGATTCAATCCACTGACAGCACGTCAACCCCGGTATACCACATCGCTCCAATTCACTCTATTCCTTGCCCTCCTTTCACCCTCCTGCATGTTCAGGCCCCGATCACACAAAATCTTTTTCACTCCATCTTTCCACCTCCAATTTGGTCTCCCTCTTCTCCTCGTTCCCTCCACCTCCGACACATATATCCTCTTGGTCAATCTTTCCTCACTCATTCTCTCCATGTGCCCAAACCATTTCAAAACACCCTCTTCTGCTCTCTCAACCACGCTCTTTTTATTTCCACACATCTCTCTTACCCTTACGTTACTTACTCGATCAAACCACCTCACACCACACATTTTCCTCAAACATCTCATTTCCAGCACATCCATCCTCCTGCGCACAACTCTATCCATAGCCCACGCCTCGCAACCATACAACATTGTTGGAACCACTATTCCTTCAAACATACCCATTTTTGCTTTCCGAGATAATGTTCTCGACTTCCACACATTTTTCAAGGCTCCCAAAATTTTCGCCCCCTCCCCCACCCTATGATCCACTTCCGCTTCCATGGTTCCATCCGCTGACAGATCCACTCCCAGATATCTATATATATATATATATATATATATATATATTTCTTTTCTTTCAAACTATTCGCCATTTCCCGCGTTAGCGAGGTAGCGTTAGGAACAGAGGACTGGGCCTTTTTTGGAATATCCTCACCTGGCCCCCTCTGTTCCTTCTTTTGGAAAATTAAAAAAAAAAAAAAAAAAAAAAAAAAAAAAAGAGAGGGGAGGATTTCCAGCCCCGCGCTCCCTCCCCTTTTAGTCGCCTTTTAAGACACGCAGGGAATACGTGGGAAGTATTCTTTCTCCCCTATCCCCAGGGATATGTATATATATATATATATATATATATATATATATATATATATATATATATATATATATATATATATATATATATATGAACACTTGACAGTGACTGCAGCATCTTCTCTTCGCGATATAGTGGCCTGACCTTTGACCTCGGCTGATCTGGGACACTGCACAGTTTCTCTCCTCTCATAACACACTCTCTTGCATGACTCTCTCTCTCACACTAGCGGATGTATGAATGCAGCCTAAGCTGCCTTAATGCCATGGTAAGCTTATTTATTGATTTTTCGGAGGAAGGAAACTTGAAGGGCGGGTTAGACGTGTGTAAGGGGCCTGTGATGGGTGTACTGGGGGCCTGTGATGGGTGTACCGGGGGTCTTTGGTATGTGTACCGATGGCCTTTGATGGGCGTACCGGGGGCATTGTGATGCGTGTACCGGGGTCTTGTGATGGCTTTACCGGGGCTTGTGATGGGTGTACCGGGGGTCTTTTTATGTGTACCGGTGGCCTTTGATGGGTGTATCGGTGACCTGTGATACGTGTACCGGGGGCTTGTGATGGCTTTACCGGGGCTTGTGATGGGTGTACCTGGCCTGTGATGGGTGTACCGTGGCCTACTATGGATGTATTAGGGGCCTATGATGGGTGTACTGAGGGTTTGTTATGGGTGTACTGGGGGCGTTTGATGAGTGTACCGGGGCTTTTGATTTGTATACCAGGCCTGTGAAGGTACCGGGAATCTGTCATGGGTGTATCGGGGGCTTTATATGGGTGTACCGGTGCCTGTGATGGGTATACTAGGGACCCGTGATGGGTGTACTGGGGGCCTGTTATGTGTGTACCAGAGGCCTGTGATGCGTGTACCGGGAACCTTTGATGAGTGTACTGGCGCCTGTGATGGTTGTACCGGGGGCTTGTGATGAGTGTACCGGGGGTCTGTGATGTATGTACCGGAGACCTTTGATGGGTGTTCCAGGGGGGCTTGCGATGGGTGTACCGGGGCCTGTGATGGGTGTACCGGGGGTCTGTGATGGGTGTAATGGGGGTCTGTGATGATAATAACATCGACAGACCTATAAAAAGATTCTTGATTAGAAGTTTTATTCGCCAAACATATATCCAAGTGTTACTCTGTCCGGGAAATACGAAGGGAAGGAATGGTCGAAGGAAAGGAACACGAGAGGAGATGAAACTGGGTTAATGGTAGACACTGGAATGGTCAAGAGTGGAGAATGGTTAGAGTCAAGATATTACGGTGAAATGATCACAAGTGTGAACGTTACTGAACGTCTGGGAGAAGAAGAAGAAGAAGAAGAAGAAGAAGAATAGGAGAGAGAGAGAGAGAGAGAGAGAGAGAGAGAGAGAGAGAGAGAGAGAGAGAGAGAGAGAGAGAGAGAGAGTGTAAGCATGATAAGAGGGTGGGGGTCGGAAGAGACGTAGCTCATAAAGTCACGTGATGACAGTAAGGCCTGGGCTTGTCATCCGGTCATTACCCAACATGACTGAGGAAGCAAGACGGAGTGTGGCACCAGCGACGCTACGTCGATTTCGGTAGACATACTTCAGTCATCAGATAGATGATCAGTTATCAACTGAAATCAATGTAGCGCCGCTGGGAGGTGCGGGAGCTCCTGGAGGAGGAGGAGGAAGTCATAGAAGAACTGCAAGACACTCTCGTGGAAGGATGTCTTGGGTCAGTCATGATGCGTGTATGAATGGTTGAACAGAATGAGAAAGATGTAAAGATTTGTACGAATAAATTACACACAAATAGACTCAAACAAACTCATACAAAACAATATATATATATATATATATATATATATATATATATATATATATATATATATATATATATATATATATATATACATTATCTCGGAAAGCAAAAATGGGTATGTTTGAAGGAATAGTGGTTCCAACAATGTTGTATGGTTGCGAGGCGTGGGCTATGGATAGAGTTGTGCGCAGGAGGATGGATGTGCTGGAAATGAGATGTTTGAGGACAATGTGTGGTGTGAGGTGGTTTGATCGAGTGAGTAACGTAAGGGTAAGAGAGATGTGTGGAAATAAAAAGAGCGTGGTTGAGAGAGCAGAAGAGGGTGTTTTGAAGTGGTTTGGGCACATGGAGAGGATGAGTGAGGAAAGATTGACCAAGAGGATATATGTGTCGGAGGTGGAGGGAGCAAGGAGAAGAGGGAGACCAAATTGGAGGTGGAAAGATGGAGTGAAAAAGATTTTGTGTGATCGGGGCCTGAACATGCAGGAGGGTGAAAGGAGGGCAAGGAATAGAGTGAATTGGAGCGATGTGGTATACCGGGGTTGACGTGCTGTCAGTGGATTGAATCAAGGCATGTGAAGCGTCTGGGGTAAACCATGGAAAGCTGTGTAGGTATGTATATTTGCGTGTGTGGACGTATGTATATACATGTGTATGGGGGGGGTTGGGCCATTTCTTTCGTCTGTTTCCTTGCGCTACCTCGCAAACGCGGGAGACAGCGACAAAGTATAAAAAAAAAAAAGAAATATATATATATATATATATATATATATATATATATATATATATATATATATATATATATATATATATATATATATATATATTCACGAAAGTTCTCTCAAATGCAGACGTCCTGACTATTACATGAGAGTGCGCTACTCTACATGAGCGACAACAAACACGCTGCTCCTGGCACACTGTTCAACTCGTACACATAGCCTTACTCACAACCCAAGTGTCTGTATTCCCAGAGAAATCCACCGCCACCACCACCACCACCACCTCCACCACCGTCTTAAAAACCAGACAGACATAATGAACCTGTACCCTGGCATTACCCTTAGTGACCTACTACTCTTACTGAGCAAAATACCAGCCATACTGGCTATAACATACGCCACACACGTGACATTCATCCCTCGCATCACAACCATCAGCACAAAGGCCATAGGCAAAGTCAGGCGACGTTACTAGAGCACTCGGTGGCACCCATTTCGGACCAGAAAAAGGACGTTTTACAATCTCTGCAAAACAATGCAACCATTCTTCCCTAAACTATGCTTCACTTGCATTATCATGCTTCCTTTCAACAGCAAATATACCTCCACCCTCCTATACTGATTTATCATGCATCATTTCTACAGCAAGTATACCTCCACCCTCCTATACTGCTTTACCATGCATCATTTCTACAGCAAGTATACCTCCACCCTCCTATACTGCTTTATCATGCATCCTCTCTAATACCTCTACCTTCTACAAACTACAAAAGTAAGAACCACAGAAGACTCATAACATTCACCAGTCACGTAGCCAACTCCTACACAACGAAATGAAATAATTTCCAAAACAATCCCACTTCAACATATTAGCACTTATTTTTCTACACAAGCTGTAGCTCCGTCTCATCCAAACCAGTGTACAACCCATTGTCAACCCATCACCTACACTCACAGATCCCCCATCCCAGCAAACACCACAGTGACAAAAGATATCCGCACTTCAATGACCCAGCAAGCACTAAACGACCACTTTCACAACCTAGTATTAAAACACCACTCCACCAGACGTACACCAGTATGAGCTACACTCCCCAGACACACACGAGTTACTCACACCTGCTCTGTGGACACCATCCATCTGTTCAACATTATAAACATTGGTTCAGCATATCACAAGACTCTAGTGCTAAGGTGGTGGCCACATAGTAATCTTGTCCTCCTCTAGTCCTATCATGGCCACATAGTAACCCTCTTCCCTGGTAAGACGTTGGTGATTCTTGAGGTAAAACGTTTTTCTAACTCGTGTGAGCATATTTCCACCACCTGCAGATGTCTCTTTGTTTAAATATCGTTGCCTTCTCTTTGCACTTGTCTTTGAAAGGTTTCGTATCTCATATTCTTATCTCCTCTTATTCGTATCGACTAGTTTACTATTAGAAAAAAAAAAAAATATTACCTCCGTGATGTAATGGTTAGCGTTGCCGACCATGAGGCATTTACGGGCCGGCCAGGGGTCGAGACTGCGTAAGGTCGAATCCTAGTCACGGACGCCGGTCCACACTGAATCTAGCTATTCATCCTCCCTCATGGGCTGTTCGATGAATGCGTACCTAGCTAGGACTATGGGAGGTGAGTTTGAATGGAGAAAAACTGGAGGAAGTGAAGTGTTTTAGATATCTGGGAGTGGATCTGGCAGCGGATGGAACCATGGAAGCGGAAGTGGATCATAGGGTGGGGGAGGGGGCGAAAATTCTGGGAGCCTTGAAGAATGTGTGGAAGCCGAGAACATTATCTCGGAAAGCAAAAATGGGTATGTTTGAAGGAATAGTGGTTCCAACAATGTTGTATGGTTGCGAGGCGTGGGCTATGGATAGAGTTGTACGCAGGAGGATGGATGTGCTGGAAATGAGATGTTTGAGGACAATGTGTGGTGTGAGGTGGTTTGATCGAGTAAGTAACGTAAGGGTAAGAGAGATGTGTGGAAATAAAAAGAGCGTGGTTCAGAGAGCAGAAGAGGGTGTTTTGAAATAGTTTGGGCACATGGAGAGAATGAGTGAGGAAAGATTGACCAAGAGGATATATGTGTCGGAGGTGGAGGGAACGAGGAGAAGAGGGAGACCAAATTGGAGGTGGAAAGATGGAGTGAAAAAGATTTTGTGTGATCGGGGCCTGAACATGCAGGAGGGTGAAAGGAGGGCAAGGAATAGAGTGAATTGGAGCGATGTGGTATACCGGGGTTGACGTGCTGTCAGTGGATTGAATCGGGGCATGTGAGGCGTCTGGGGTAAACCATGGAGGGCTGTGTAGGTATGTATATTTGCGTGTGTGGACGTATGTATATACATGTGTATGGGGGTGGGTTGGGCCATTTCTTTCGTCTGTTTCCTTGCGCTACCTCGCAAACGCGGGAGACAACGACAAAGCAAAAAAAAAACAAATATATATATATATATATATATATATATATATATATATATATATATATATATTTCATTTTATCTAGTTTGCTTTATCGCTGTCTCCCGCTTTAGTGAGGTAGCGCAACAGACGAAAAAATGGCCCAACCCACCCACATACACATGCATATACATACACGTCCACGCACGCAAATATACATACCTACACATCTCAACGTATACATATATATACACACACAGACATATACATATATACACATGTACATAATTCATACTGTCTGCCTTTATTCATTCCCATCGCCATCCCGCCACACATGAAATAACAACCCCGTCCCCACGCATGTGCGCGAGGTAGCGCTGGGAAGAGACAACAAAGGCCACATTCGTTCACACGCAGTCTCTAGCTGTCATGTAATAATGCACCGAAACCACAGTTCTCTTTCCACATCCAGGCCCCACAGAACTTTTCATGGCTTACCCCAGACGCTTCACATGCCCTGGTTCAACCCATTGACAGCACGTCGACCCCGGTATACCACATCGTTCCAATTCACTCTATTCCTTGCACGCCTTTCACCCTCCTGCATGTTCAGGCCCCGATCACTCAAAATCTTATTCACTCCATCTTTCCACCTCCAATTTGGTCTCCCACTTCTCCTCGTTCCGTCCACCTCTTACACATATATCCTCTTGGTCAATTTTTCCTCAGTCATTCTCTCCATGTGACCAAACCATTTCAATACACCCTCTTCTGCTCTCTCAACCACACTCTTTTTATTACTACACATCTCTCTTACCCTATTATTACTTACTCGATCAAACCACCTCACACCACATATTGTCCTCAACCATCTCATTTTCAGCACATGCACCCTCCTCCGCACAACACGCCTCGCAGCCATATAACATTGTTGGAACCACTATTCCTTCAAACATACTCAGTTTTGCTTTCCAAGATAACGTTCTCGACTTCCACACATTCTTCAAGCTCCCAGAACTTTCGCCCCCTCCCCCACCGTATGATTCACTTCCGCTTCCATGGTTCCATCCGTAGCCAAACCCACTTCCAGATATCTAAAACACTTCACTTCCTCCAGTTTTTCTCCATTCAAACTTACCTCCCAACTGACTTGTCCCTCAACCCTACTATACCTGATAACCTTGCTCTTATTCACATTTACTCTCAACTTTCTTCTTTCACACACTTTACCAAACTCAGTCACCAGCTTCTGCAGTTTCTCATACGAATCAGCCACCAGCGCTGTATCATCAGCGAACAGCAACTGACTCACTTCCCAAGCTCTCTCATCCACAACAGACTGCACACGAGCCCCTCTTTCCGAAACTCTTGCATTCCCCTCCCTAACAACCCCATCCATAAACAAATTAAACAACCATGGAGACATCACATACCCCTGTCGCAAACCTATTTTCACTGAGAACCCATCACTTTCCTCTCTTTCTACACGTACACATGCCTTACATCCTCGATAAAAACTTTTCACTGCTTCTAACAACTTGCCTCCCACGCCATATATTCTTAATACCTTCCACAGAGCATCTCTATCAACTCTATCATATGCCTTCTCCTGATCCATAAATGCTACATACAAGTATATTTGCTTTTCTAAGTATTTCTCACATACATTCTTCAAAGCAAACACCTGATCCACACATCCTCTACCACTTCTGAAATCACATTGCTCTTCCCCAATCTGATGCTTTGTACATGCCTTCACCCTCTCAATCAATACCCTCCCATACAATTTCCCAGGAATGCTCACTTTTATCCCCTTTGCCTTTGTACAATGGCACTGTGCACGCATTCCGCCAATCTTCAGGCACCTCACCACGAGTCATACATACATTAAATAACCTTAGCAACCAGTCAACAATACAGTCACCTCCTTTTTTAATAAATTTCACTGCAACACCATCCAAACCCGCTACCTTGCCGGCCTTCATCATCCGCAAAGCTTTTACTACCTCTTCTCTGTTTACCAAATCATTCTCCCCATCCCTCTCACTCTGCACACCGCCTCGACCAAAACGCCCTATATCTGCCACTCTATCGTCAAACACATTCAACAAACCTTCAAAATCCTCACTCTACCTCCTTCTTACATCACCACTACTTGTTATCACCTCCCCATTAGCCCCCTTCACTGAAGTTGCCATTTGTTCCCTTGTCTTACGCACTTTATTTACCTCCTTCCAAATCATCTTTTTATTCTCCCTTTAATTTAATGATACTCTCTCACCCCAACTCTTATTTGTCCTCTTTTTCACCTCTTACACCTTTCTCTTGACCTCCTGCCTCTTTTTTTTTTTTTTTATACATCTCCCACTCATTAGCATTATTTCCCTGCAAAAATCGTCCAAATGCCTCTCTCTTCTCTTTCACTAATAATCTTACTTTTTCATCCCACCATTCACTACCCTTTCTAATTTGCCCACCTCCCACGCTTCTCATGCCACAAGCATCTTTTGTACAAGCCATCACTGCTTCCCTAAATACATCCCATTCCTCTCCCACTTCCCTTACGTCCTTTGATTTTACCTTTTTCCATTCTGTACTCAGTCTCTCCTGGTACTTCCTCACACATGCCTCCTTCCCAAGCTCACTTACTCTCACCACTCTTTTCACCCCAACATTCTCTCTTCTTTTCTGAAAACCTCTACAATTCTTCACCTTCGCCTCGCCTCCACAAGATAATGATCAGACATCCCTCCAGTTGCACCTCTCAGCACATTAAAATCCAAAAGTCTCTCTTTCGCGCGCCTATCAATTAACACGTAATCCAATAACGCTCTCTGGCCATCTCTCCTACTTACATACGTATACTTATGTATATCTCTCTTTTTAAACCAGGTATTCCCAATCACCAGTCCTTTTTAAGCACATAAATCTACAAACTCTTCACCATTTCCATTTACAACACTGAACACCCCATGTATACCAATAATTCCCTCAAGTGCCACATTACTCACCTTTGCATTCAAATCACCCATTACTATAACCCGGTCTCGTGCATCAAAACTACTAACACACTACTCATCTGCTCCCAATACACTTGCCTCTCATGATCTTTCTTCTCATGCCCTGGTGCATATTCACCAATAATCACCTATCTCTCTCCATCCACTTTCAGTTTTACCCATATCAATCTAGAGTTTACTTTCTTACACTCTATCACATAGTCCCACCACTCCTGTTTCAGGAGTAGTGCTACTCCTTCCCTTGCTCTTGTCCTCTCACTAATCCCTGACTTTACTCCCAATACATCCCCAAACCACTCTTTCCCTTTACCCTTGAGCTTCGTTTCACTCAGAGCCAAAACATCCAGGTTCCTTTCCTCAAACATACTACTTATCTCTCCTTTTTTCTCATCTTGGTTACATCCACACACATTTAGACACCCCAATCTGAGCCTTCGAGGAGGATGAGCACTCCCCGCGTGAATCCTTCTTCTGATTCCCCTTTTAGAGACTTAAAATACAAGGAGGGGAGGGTTTCTGGCCCCCCGCTCCCGTCCCCTTTAGTCGCCTTCTAGGACACGTGAGGAATGCGCGGGAAGTATTCCTTCTCCCCTATCCCAGGAATACGATATATATATATATATATATATATATATATATATATATATATATATATATATATATATATATATATATATATATATATCGGTAATGAAAGGTTTTGATTAGGACAGAAGACTAAGTTTACTGCCTCCAATGGTCAATTATTTTCCTTAATTCTTTTCACATCGTCATTTTCATTTATTTGTTCCAAAAGTACGTTGAACATCCACGCCAAGAGAGAGAGAGAGAGAGAGAGAGAGAGAGAGAGAGAGAGAGAGAGAGAGAGAGAGGAGCAACGTGGATGAATGATTAATGAGGAACATAAATGTGACAGACTGTTATGCTCGTGGTCTCGGACGCCAGCCGCCACGTCTGACCCATCTTAACCCCGAGGCGGAACACAGCGTCATGCCAGGCGAGGCGTTCTCAGTCTCCTCCAACTTCACAAACTGCTCAACTTACGATAGTTTGAAGATTATGATCGTTTGGCCCAGCCCCACACCAGCCCAGCAGGAACGAGCCCGTTTTAACAGCAGTTCCCATACCAGCTCTGCAGGCACAACCACTTGCATCAGACGACCCCATGATAGGCTGAGGTGATCCACTTATCTGAGCAACATTTTTACAGGGTTTTTATCAACATTAGGAGAGACAGGAGAGACAAGAGTATGTGTATGTATGATCGAGGGGACTAATGCACTCTCCAGTATTCCACTGCTTTCATATCCCTCGTGCTTGCGAGTGTGTGTATGTGTGTGTGTGTATGTGTGTGTTTGTGTGTGTGTGTGTGTGTGTGTGTGTGTGTGTGTGTGTGTGTGTGTGTGTAATTACCTATCTACCAAATTTTACTTTACGGGAAGGGAATCTTACACTTGTGGGGCCCCATCTCTTGAACATTGCTGACTGTCATGCAGACTATCTTCATGAATAATGTGAATGTGTGTGTGTGTGTGTGTGTGTGTGTGTGTGTGTGTGTGTCTTTCTGTCCGTCTGTCTGTCTGTGCTTTCTCTTCTTTCACCAGACAACCTTGTCATTTCTTATCACTTCTGTCTTAGCTATAAACAGTGCTATGATGCGAAGTGATATTCTAATTTTCACACGTAACACTCCCTCTCCCTCTCTCCTCGTCTCACACCATCTTCACACCACACTGTCTTCCATTTATGTCATCTCCCACTTTATTCCAGGTTCTTCCTCTGGTTACTTCCTTCCATCGTGATGGCAAGTTTTCACTTTCAGTTATACTTTCTCATCTATCACGTCATCTTCCTGTTATGTCTGTCACATTCACTCCTTCCCCTCACTCCCCCACCCACTCTGTCCACAGTGGTGCCAACTGGACGAACAACCTTTTCCTGCCTCACACCTACGCAGTCATCGCCACAACACTGGAGCCGGCCAAGCCTCGAGGGGTTAACGAGATATTCTGCAAATGCGTCTCCCAAACTTTCGTCTTCATTTCTGGACGTAGTATCGTTTTACAACAGAGGCCATTGTAACTCAAGCGGGTCGAGTCATCGTGCTAAATAGGTTGGGTTGTCGTACTTGTACGGCCATGTCATCATACTTATGGTTTAAGTTATTGTGCTATTGACCCGTGGGGATAGATAGGTCATCGTACCCAAAAGGTTAAGTTGTCGTACGCAAGGGGTTAAGTACTTACGTTGTACCCAAGGGGTTAAGCCGTCGTAACTAAAGGGGTTAAGTCGTCGTACTTCGCCCTGCAAGCGCGACGGAGGGGCAAAGAACCCCAGGGTGTGTGTGTGTGTGTGTGTGTGTGTGTGTGTGTGTGTGTGTGTGTGTGGTGTATGTGTGTGAGTGTGTGTGTGGTTTATGTGTGTGAGTGTGTGTGTGGTGTATGTGTGTGCGTGTGGGTGTGAGAGGTTGACATCCTCCATGCATCATCTGAAGGAACATTATGTCCTCATCATCTCGGGGCCTCCGCCTTACCGAGCAAGGAAATTATATCTAAGTAATGACAATATTTACCTCTAATTACATATCATCTGTGTTGGGACCTGGGGGTGGAGAAGGGAGGGGGCACCTCTGTTTACATCATAACCCACACGATTACATTGTTCCAACGAGCTGTTCCAGGCGGCAGGATCACGAGGCGCTATGCATTCAGGAGGAGTTTGTTGATAGCGCGCACTCATCGCTCATGCTGCCTGGGGCGGCCCGGGGTGGTGGTGACGGTGCTCGGTGGGGCCAGAGATGCCATTCTGGCTCGACTTTCCAAGTCTGGTCGCTGCCTGTCACTCATCCCTCCCGTTCCTCCAGATACAGTCTTCGGTTCCTCCTCGTGTTTGTTCTCCAGCTTGTGTGCTGGCATTTCTGGAGCGCGTCGCAGCCTTTGCTGTTAGACGACTAGTTGATAATCTTTTGTTATTCTTGCGTTAATCTTTTCTTAGTGCGTCTTAATGACGATCGTATTTCCCTTAAAAGTCTTTTGTATGTGGGCCATACTAGTTGCGTTTCTTTTCTCTTCTTAGATATCTAATTAATGAGTAAAAGTGGCTGTGGTGGAGAGGCAAGCTTCTTTATCCACAACTCAAGGAACTTAGGTTCGATCCCGGATGCAGAAAATGGTTAGAAAGGTGCCAGTCGCAATTACGGGCGAAGATCCGGTTATAATCTTATGTTCAGCACCACCTGGGCTGAGGTGAGCCCTCTCGTCTGAGAGGATGTTATCCTCAGGATGTTCAGGACCTGGGCTGAAGGTGCAGCCCCCTCTGGAAAGATGTCATGAGGTTAGAGTAGAGTGAAGGATCCCACGTTTCCTTCTCAGCTCATCCTCAAACATTCCTTCTCCATTACAGGGTCATGGGTGTGACTGGCAACATTGCGATTCTACTTCCCTCTCTCGGTATTCTTTTTTTCATAACATTCACAGAACATTTTACACTTATTTAATAAGATATATATATATATATATATATATATATATATATATATATATATATATATATATATATATATATATATATATATATATATATATTTTTTTTTTTTTTTTTTTTTTATACTTTGTCGCTGTCTCCCGCGTTTGCGAGGTAGCGCAAGGAAACAGACGAAAGAAATGGCCCAACCCCCCCCATACACATGTACATACACACGTCCACACACGCAAATATACATACCTACACAGCTTTCCATGGTTTACCCCAGACGCTTCACATGCCTTGATTCAATCCACTGACAGCACGTCAACCCCTGTATACCACATCGCTCCAATTCACTCTATTCCTTGCCCTCCTTTCACCCTCCTGCATGTTCAGGCCCCGATCACACAAAATCCTTTTCACTCCATCTTTCCACCTCCAATTTGGTCTCCCTCTTCTCCTCGTTCCCTCCACCTCCGACACATATATCCTCTTGGTCAATCTTTCCTCACTCATTCTCTCCATGTGCCCAAACCACTTCAAAACACCCTCTTCTGCTCTCTCAACCACGCTCTTTTTATTTCCACACATCTCTCTTACCCTTACGTTACTTACTCGATCAAACCACCTCACACCACACATTGTCCTCAAACATCTCATTTCCAGCACATCCATCCTCCTACGCACAACTCTATCCATAGCCCACGCCTCGCAACCATACAACATTGTTGGAACTACTATTCCTTCAAACATACCCATTTTTGCTTTCCGGGATAATGTTCTCGACTTCCACACATTTTTCAAGGCTCCCAAAATTTTCGCCCCCTCCCCCACCCTATGATCCACTTCCGCTTCCATGGTTCCATCCGCTGACAGATCCACTCCCAGATATCTAAAACACTTCACTTCCTCCAGCCTCTCACCATTCAAACTCACCTCCCAATTGACTTGACCCTCAACCCTACTGTACCTAATAACCTTGCTCTTATTGACATTTACTCTTAACTTTCTTCTTCCACACACTTTACCAAACTCCGTCACCAGCTTCTGCAGTTTCTCACATGAATCCGCCACCAGCGCTGTATCATCAGCGAACAACAACTGACTCACTTCCCAAGCTCTCTCATCCCCAACAGACTTCATACTTGCCCCTCTTTCCAAAACTCTTGCATTTACCTCCCTAACAACCCCATCCATAAACAAATTAAACAACCATGGAGACATCACACACCCCTGCCGCAAACCTACATTCACTGAGAACCAATCACTTTCCTCTCTTCCTACACGTACACATGCCTTACATCCTCGATAAAAACTTTTCACTGCTTCTAACAACTTTCCTCCCACACCATATATTCTTAATACCTTCCACAGAGCATCTCTATCAACTCTATCATATGCCTTCTCCAGATCCATAAATGCTACATACAAATCCATTTGCTTTTCTAAGTATTTCTCACATACATTCTTCAAAGCAAACACCTGATCCACACATCCTCTACCACTTCTGAAACCACACTGCTCTTCCCCAATCTGATGCTCTGTACATGCCTTCACCCTCTCAATCAATACCCTCCCATATAATTTACCAGGAATACTCAACAAACTTATACCTCTGTAATTTGAGCACTCACTCTTATCCCCTTTGCCTTTGTACAATGGCACTATGCAAGCATTCCGCCAATCCTCAGGCACCTCACCATGAGTCATACATACATTAAATAACCTTACCAACCAGTCAACAATACAGTCACCCCCTTTTTTAATAAATTCCACTGCAATACCATCCAAACCTGCTGCCTTGCCGGCTTTCATCTTCCGCAAAGCTTTTACTACCTCTTCTCTGTTTACCAAATCATTTTCCCTAACCCTCTCACTTTGCACACCACCTCGACCCAAACACCCTATATCTGCCACTCTGTCATCAGACACATTCAACAAACCTTCAAAATACTCATTCCATCTCCTTCTCACATCACCACTACTTGTTATCACCTCCCCATTTACGCCCTTCACTGAAGTTCCCATTTGCTCCCTTGTCTTACGCACCCTATTTACCTCCTTCCAGAACATCTTTTTATTCTCCCTAAAATTTACTGATAGTCTCTCACCCCAACTCTCATTTGCCCTTTTTTTCACCTCTTGCACCTTTCTCTTGACCTCCTGTCTCTTTCTTTTATACTTCTCCCACTCAATTGCATTTTTTCCCTGCAAAAATCGTCCAAATGCCTCTCTCTTCTCTTTCACTAATACTCTTACTTCTTCATCCCACCACTCACTACCCTTTCTAAACAGCCCACCTCCCACTCTTCTCATGCCACAAGCATCTTTTGCGCAATCCATCACTGATTCCCTAAATACATCCCATTCCTCCCCCACTCCCCTTACTTCCATTGTTCTCACCTTTTTCCATTCTGTACACAGTCTCTCCTGATACTTCTTCACACAGGTCTCCTTCCCAAGCTCACTTACTCTCACCACCTTCTTCACCCCAACATTCACTCTTCTTTTCTGAAAACCCATACTAATCTTCACCTTAGCCTCCACAAGATAATGATCAGACATCCCTCCAGTTGCACCTCTCAGCACATTGACATCCAGAAGTCTCTCTTTCGCACGCCTGTCCATTAACACGTAATCCAATAACGCTCTCTGGCCATCTCTCCTACTTACATAAGTATACTTATGTATATCTCGCTTTTTAAACCAGGTATTCCCGATCATCAGTCCTTTTTCAGCACATAAATCTACAAGCTCTTCACCATTTCCATTTACAACACTGAACACCCCATGCATACCAATTATTCCCTCAACTGCCACATTACTCACCTTTGCATTCAAATCACCCATCACTATAACCCGGTCTCGTGCATCAAAACCGCTAACACACTCATTTAGCTGTTCCCAAAACACTTGCCTCTCATGATCTTTCTTCTCATGCCCAGGTGCATATGCACCAATAATCACCCACCTCTCTCCATCAACTTTCAGTTTTACCCATATTAATCGAGAATTTACTTTCTTACATTCTATGACATACTCCCACAACTCCTGTTTCAGGAGTATTGCTACTCCTTCCCTTGCTCTTGTCCTCTCACTAACCCCTGACTTCACTCCCCAGACATTTCCAAACCACTCTTCCCCTTTACCCTTGAGCTTCGTTTCACTCAGAGCCAAAACATCCAGGTTCCTTTCCTCAAACATACTACCTATCTCTCCTTTTTTCACATCTTGGTTACATCCACACACATTTAGGCACCCCACTCTGAGCCTTCGAGGAGGATGAGCACTCCCCGCGTGACTCCTTCTTCTGTTTCCCATTTTAGAAAGTTAATACAAGGAGGGGAGGATTTCCGGCCCCCCGCTCCCGTCCCCTCTAGTCGCTTTCTACGACACGCGAGGAATACGTGGGAAGTATTCTTTCACCCCTATCCCCAGGGATAATATACATATATAAACACACACGCACACACACACACACACACACACACACACACATACATATATATACATATGAAAAATGTAAGAAACAATTTAGAAAACAAACTTTTAGCTTGAAATGAATGAAAAAATGAACGTCACATAATGGTTCAACCTCTGGCTATGGAAAAGGAAATGTACAATTTATTCACACAAACGTCAATAGCAGTTCTCATCAATTTCACCACTGAATCAATAAGCTTCAATGTCTAAGCTACATTTTTCTCCAACTTCACTATTTTCTTGTCAAAACACCATGCATGAAAACTATCACTCCAGTAACACAACTGTAAACATTTACTTCCCCTTTAAAAAGTTCTGGGGAAGTCTGTCTCGATACACTGCGGCGAGGCGACGCGACGCTGACACAATCACTGTCACAATATCACTTCTGCCTCCTTCCAAGCGTTGTTTCAGGGAATAATTCCGGGTTGCTGAAGACGTTGCGGCAGCCTGAGGACTTGAGAGCAGCCATTCCTATCAATTATATTCAATAGCAGGGACTTCTATTTTCTTGAATGATGCCTTCTCACTACATCATACAACAGGATCGTGAGCAGCCATTCAGTTGAAGTAGTCTGTCTTGTATTGACCTATGTTGTGGGATGGTGTCCTGGACGACCAGACTTCCTTTGCCCTGGTTCTGGGAACTTCTTCGTCCACCAGTTAGTTACTCTAGCCATTCGTACCTGATGACAGTCGCGCACCAGCTACCAGCTATATATATATATATATATATATATATATATATATATATATATATATATATATATATATATATATATATATCTTTTTTTAATTCATTTATTGATTTATCGTACTTAGTCGCCGTCTCCCGAGCTAGCGTAAGGAAATAGACGAGGAATGGCCTAACCCACCCACGTACACATGTATATACATAAACGCCCACACACACATGTATACATATACATTTCAACGTATACATGCATATACATACACAAACATATACATGTATACGTATGTACATATCCATACTTGCTGCCTTCATCCATTCTCGTCGCCACAACGTCACACACGAAATAGTATTCCCGCCCCCTTCCCTCCACTCCCTCCAGCGAGGCAGCACCAGGAACAAACAAAATAAGCCACATTCGTTCACACTCAGTCTCTAGCTGTCATGTGTAATGCACCGAAACCACAGCTCCCTTTCCACATCCAGGCCTCACAGGCCTTTCCATGGCTTACCCCAGACGCTTCACATGCCCTGGTTCAATCCACTGACAGCACGTCAACCCGGTACACCACATCGTTTCAACTCACTTTATTCCTTGAATGCCTTTCACCCTCCTGTATGCTCAGGTCCCGATCGCTCAAAATCTTTTTCACTCCATCCTTCCACCTCCAATTTGTTCTCCCGTTTCTCCTCGTTCCCTTCACCTCTAACACATATATCCTCTTTGTCAATCTTTCCTCACTCATTCTCTCAGTGTGACCAAACCATTTCAATACACCCTCTTCCGCTCTCTCAACCACACTCTTTTTATCACCACGCATGTCTCTTACCTTTTCATTAATTGATCAAACCACCCCAAACCACAATTGTCCTCAATCATTTCATTTCCAAAACATCCACCCTCCTCCGCACAACCCTATCTTTAGCCCTCTCCTCGCAACCATATAACATTGTTGAAACCACTATTCCTTCAAACATACTCATTTTTGCTCTCCAAGATAAAGTTCTCGCCTTCCACACATTCTTCAACGTTCCCAGAACCTTCGCTCCCTCCCCCACCCTGTGACTCACTTCCGCTTCCATGGTTCCATCTGCTGCCAAATCCACTTACAGATATCTAAAACACTTCACTTCCACCAGTTTTTCTCCATTCAAACTTACCTCCCAATCAACTTGTCCCTCAGCCCTACTGAACATAACAACCTTGCTCATATTTTTGTTTACTCTCAACTTTCTACTCTCACACACTTAACCAAACTCAGTCACCAACCTATGCAGTTTCTCACCCGAATCAGCCACCAGCGCTGTATCATCAGCGAACAACAACTGACTCACTTCCCAAGCACTCTCATCCAGAACAAACTGCATACTTGCCCCTCTCTCCAAAACTCTTTCATTCACCTCCCATCCATAAATAGATCAAACAGCCATGGAGACATCACGCACCCCTGCATACATTCTTCAAAGCAAACACCTGATCCACACATCCTCTACTATTTTTGAAACTACACATATACAACCGTGGGGATTGGGGAGAGAGAATACTGCCCACGTATTCCCTGCGTGTCGTAGAAGGCGGCTAAGAGGGACGGGAGCGGTGGTTCCAAATTCTCCCTTGCTGTATTACTTTCCAAAAGAAAGAACAGACCAAGGAGCCAAGTGAAGACAATGTCTCTGTGAGGCTCTGTCATCTGTTCTTGATACTACCTCGATCACACACACACACACACACACATATATATATATATATATATATATATATATATATATATATATATATATATATATATATATATATATATATATTCCTATGAGTCCACGGGGAAAATGAAACACGAAAAGTTCCCAAGTGCACTTTCGTGTAATAATCGCATCATCAGGGGAGACACAAGAGAGAAATATAACAGTCAGTTGATATACATCGAAGAGACGAAGCTAGGACGCCATTTGGTAGACATGTGATTGTCCAAAACCCACACACACACACACACACACACACACACACACACACACACACATGAATGGAGAGAGGCTGGAGGAAGTGAAGTGTTTTGGGTGTCTGGGAGTGGATCTGGCAGCGGATGGAACCGTGGAGGCGGGGGTGGATCATAGGGTGGGGGAGGGGGCGAAAGTTCTGGGGGCCTTGAGGAATGTGTGGAAGTCGAGAGCATTGTCTCGGAGAGCAAGGATGGCTATGTTTGAGGGAATGGTGGTTCCAACAATGTTGTGTGGTTGCGAGGCGTGGGCTATGGATGGAGTTGTGCGCAGGAGGATGGATGTGCTGGAGGTGAGATGTTTGAGGGCAATGTGTGGTGTGGGGTGGTTTGATCGAGTGAGTGACGTAAGGGTAAGAGAGATGTGTGGAAATAGAAAGAGCGTGGTTGAGAGAGCAGAAGAGGGTGTTTTGAAGTGGTTTGGGCACATGGAGAGGATGAGTGAGGAAAGATTGACCAAGAGGATATATGTGTCGGAGGTGGAGGGAACAAGGAGAAGAGGGAGACCAAATTGGAGGTGGAAAAATGGAGTGAAAAAGATTTTGTGTGATCGGGGCCTGAACATGCAGGAGGGTGAAGGGAGGGCGGGGAATGGAGTGAATTGGAGCGAGGTGGTATACCGGGGTTGACGTGCTGTCAGTGGATTGAATCAAGGCATGTGAAGCGTCTGGGGTAAGCCATGGAAAGCTGTGTAGGTATGTATATTTGCGTGTGTGGACGTATGTATATACATGTGTATGGGGGGGGTTGGGCCATTTCTTTCGTCTGTTTCCTTGCGCTACCTCGCAAACGCGGGAGACAGCGACAAAGTATAATAAAAAAAAATAATATATATATATATATATATATATATATATATATATATATATATATATATTTTTTTTTTTTTTTTTTTTTTCTACATATTCGCCTTAGCCCGCGTAAGCGAGGTAGCGTTAAGAACAGAGGAGTAAGCCTTAAAGGGTATATTCTCACTTGGCCCACTTCTCCGTTCCTTCTTTTGAAAAATTATAAACTGGATGGGAGCATTTCCAGCCCCTCCGCTCCCTCCCCTTTTAGTCGCCTTCCACGACACGCCGGGTATACGTGGGAAGTATTCTCTCTTCCCTATCCCCAGGCATAACACGCACACACACACACACACACACACACACATATATCCTCCCCTCTCATTTTTTTTTTCCTGAAGAAGGAAGAGAGAAGGGGGCCAGGTGAGGATATTCCCTCAGAGGCCCAGTCCTCTGTTCTTAACGCTACCTTGCTAACGCGGGAAATGGCGAATAGTTTGAAAGAAAAAGAAAGATATATATATATATATATATATATATATATATATATATATATATATATACATATATATATATATATATATATATATATATATATATATATATATATATATATATATATATATATATATGTGTGTGTGTGTGTGTGTGTGTGTGTGTGTGTGTAAAACCACAAGGAACCCATGAATAAGAGGTGTCAAGGGCTTTCGTATGATTACATTTTCAAGACTGAGTTTAGATACAGAGAACCAGAATATTATGGCGAAGGTCATCCTGGACGACTTCACTTTTCTCAAGTTACAGATTCAGGTTAACTTATGTTCTGGGAAACATAGTCACACTCGTTTCATTTATACAGATCTGGAATTTTTATAAAGCATTATCTTGATTCATATTCATATTTGTATTATAAAAGAAGACTCATCATATTTGTATCCATTATTGAGTTATTGTTTGTGATAGCCTTAACACTGCTCTAGTCAATTTGATGATCAAAGTCTTTTTGGTGAACAAATATGTCATCAGATTCTTGACCCTGATTAACACAATCTGCATGTTGTTTAACCTGGTGTTAAGAACCTTACTAGTTTGACCAGTGCTAAACTGATCATATTTTTACACACAACCTTTCTGGGCAGTTACAGAATATTTGGTAAGACTTTCCCTGACAGCATTATCATTGCTGAAGACTACATTGTCATTGTTTTTTTTTCTTTTAAACAAGAAGATTAAGTTTTTACAATGGGGTGGTACCAACAAGTTTTTGTTCACAAATGCCTGCTGAGGTTGAACACTGCAAAAGTACTTTCTATTAAGATTATAAACTGAGACAGACACTAGACTGGCATTCTTAGAGTGTATTATTCATAGGGATGAATATAACTTAAAATTCCGCATACATCGTAAACTCACAAATGTCTGTTCATATACATTCTTTTCATCACAGTAAACTGAAGCGGTCTGAAGTTTCATCAATGTTTCACAGAGAATATCGCATCTGTCGTCCATAATTCCTTGATGATGAAGTCTGTAATATCTACGTCTATAGTTATAAATTACAGTATCCCAAAGATTTCCTTGACGTAGCTCATAATCTTACTAGAAAGTCATCTCACAATGTTGAACCGACAGAACCATTTGTGACAAAAAACTTGTCGGTATTACCCTATCGAGAGAACTTTCTTAATGTTTTTGTTTTGTCAAACAGTTTTCATATTAATGTAGTCTTCAACAATGATAATACTGTCAGGGAAAGTCTTTTCAGAAATTCTTTAACTGCGCAGAAGGGATGTGTGTACAACATCCCCTGTAAAGAGTGTGATCAGAGGTCAAACTGTAAAGGTTCTAAGTGTTATGGTTAAACAACATGAGGATAGTGTTAGGTGTGGTCAAGAATATAATGCAACATTTGTTCATCTTTGGGATTTTGGTCATCAAATTGATGGAACAGCGTTAAGGTTATCACATACGATAACTCAGTAATGGATAGAAATATTGTTGAATCGTCTAAAATCAAGCTTAACAGAAATATCAATACGTATCAGAATGTTAGCTTGTATAAATCAGATAACATTTTGAGTAAAAAAAAAAAGAAAATAGATATATTTTCCAAAACATAGGTTACTCTGAGTTTGTAACTTGAGAAACGTAAGATCGTCGAGGGTGATCTGTGTCCTAATCCCTTCATCTGTTTCGTAAGTCCCTTGGGCTTGATTACCATCTGTAGGCGCCTGGCATGGAACTGGCAAGGTTCCTGAAGTATTTTAGGTCCATGTTTTCGGTCCTCAGGGTCGTCATCTCCTGAATAAGGCGAGGCACTAATGAGGTGTTGCACGAAGCAGCCGCCCGATCGTACTTTCCGAGCGGCCAGTGCATCTAGAAATCTCGCGTGTACCCGCATTTTCTTGTTTCCAGGAGAGAAGTCGGGTTTTCTCCTCCTTGAAAGGTAAGAAGCAACCATCTTGAAGCACAGGTTGAAGAAATGCAGCACCCAGAATCGGAATTCCCATAATAAATCGACAGTCTGGAAGAGTAAAGAAACAACATTGCTCTCTCTCAAAAGATAGCCTGAGGCACACTGAGGCGGTTAATTGGCGCTCACACCATTACAAACACTAGTCTCAGCGACCAAGTGTACGTGATTTGACCCTGAGGGTGTCATGTGCTTTATCCTCAATAAACCGTAGCCGTGCAACACACACACACACACACACACACACACACACACACACACATAATATATACATATATATATATATATATATATATATATATATATATATATATATATATATATATATCATACAAAGCTCCAACAGCCAGGATCGAACCTGGGACCCCTTGTGCAAGAGGCAGGCATGCTAACCGCTAGGCTAAGGGACTGTATAATAGGAAAAAACTATTCGAAATACTAAGTACTCGAATATCCTTCGTCTAACAGTGGTGAGCAACGGGGTCTATCGGTGGTTTCTGATTAGAACACATAGCCAGCTGATAGCGTTTTACCGAACCTGACTGTACAACGCGGAGTTATATGAATACGAATAAAGTGTATATGAACGCGCACCTTCATAGAACATACAAAGCTCCAACAGCCAGGATCGAACCTGGGACCCCTTGTGCAAGAGGCAGGCATGCTAACCGCTAGGCTAAGGGACTGTATAATAGGAAACAACTATTCGAAATACTGAGTACTCGAATATCCTTCGTCTCACAATGGTGAGCAACGGGGTCTATCGGTTGTTTCCGAACAGAACACATAGCCAGCTGATAGCGTTTTACCGAACCTGACTGTACAACGCGGAGTTATATGAATACGAATAAAGTGTATATGAACGCGCACCTTCATAGAACATACAAAGCTCCAACAGCCAGGATCGAACCTGGGACCCCTTGTGCAAGAGGCAGGCATGCTAACCGCTAGGCTAAGGGACTGTATAATAGGAAACAACTATTCGAAATACTAAGTACTCGAATACCCTTCGTCTCACAATGGTGAGCAACGGGGTCTATCGGTTGTTTCCAAACAGAACACATAGCCAGCTGATAGCGTTTTACCGAACCTGACTGTACAACGCGGAGTTATATGAATACGAATAAAGTGTATATGAACGCGCACCTTCATAGAACATACAAAGCTCCAACAGCCTGGATCGAACCTGGGACCCCTTGTTAGAGCTTTGTATGTATTTCGAATAGTTGTTTCCTATTATACAGTCCCTTAGCCTAGCGGTTAGCATGCCTGCCTCTTGCACAAGGGGTCCCAGGTTCGATCCTGGCTGTTGGAGCTTTGTATGTTCTATGAAGGTGCGCGTTCATATACACTTTATTCGTATTCATATAACTCTGCGTTGTACAGTCAGGTTCGGTAAAACGCTATCAGCTGGCTATGTGTTCTGTTCGGAAACAACCGATAGACCCCGTTGCTCACCATTGTGAGACGAAGGGTATTCGAGTACTTAGTATTTCGAATAGTTGTTTCCTATTATACAGTCCCTTAGCCTAGCGGTTAGCATGCCTGCCTCTTGCACAAGGGGTCCCAGGTTCGATCCTGGCTGTTGGAGCTTTGTATGTTCTATGAAGGTGCGCGTTCATATATATATATATATATATATATATATATATATATATATATATATATATATATATATATATATATATATCCTCCTCTGTTCCTCTTTTGGAAAATCAAAAAGAAAACGAGAGGGAAGGATTTCCAGCTCCTCGCTCACTCACCTTTTAGTCGCCTTCTACGACACGCAGGGAAAACGTGGGAAGTATTCTTTCTCCCCTATCCTCAGGGAAATATCCTATGACTCTACGGGGGAAATGAAACACGATAAGTTCCCTAGTGTACTTTCGTGTAATAATCACATCATCAGGGGAGACACGAGAGAAATATAACAGTCAGTTGATATACAACGAAGAGACGTAGCTAGGACGCCATTTGGTAAACAAATGGCGTCCTAGCTAAGTCTGTTCGTTGTATATCAAGCTGACTTATATTTCTTGTATATTCCCTGATGATGTGATTATTACACGAAAGTGCACTTGGGAACTTATTGTGTTTCATTTTAGCCGTGGACTCATAGGAATATACTTGATTACGCGAAAAATTGTGATCCCTTCCAATGTATATATATATATATTTTTATATATATATATATATATATATATATATATATATATATATATATATATATATATATATATATATATATTCAAGTAGGCTGAGACAACGTTTACACGAACGCTTTAAAGAAGGCCACCTAATTAGCTCTCCATATATATCATCTACATCTCTTAAGCCAGGTAATTACTTTGTCTACCAGCCCTGATGAGGGATGAATGGGTGGATGAAGTGAAGGCCCAACTGCACCGCCCTGGATTCGAGCACTTGTAATGCCTTGAGAAAGATATCAATTATATAATCATATAATTATGTAATTACAAGATACAATACGAATATATTATGGAAGAACTATATAATGCTGCTATTGTTCTAAGGTTAAGACGTATTCTGGGATGCAGTATTGTGTTACGAACACTAACTCTACCGTCGTGGGTATTCTTGATGCCAGTTAGCTCTGGGGTTTTTACATCGGTAGCTGTTGGTGTACACTCTCCCAGACCCTAAGCCATTCAAGGAACAAGTGAAAGATATGAACGTTGAAAATTCAAATGGGTTATTTCTAACACCTGGGAGGTGTGGTATGCACACACTCCCAAAAAAGTATCTGTCCCCGGGTCTGAAGTTTCTAATGAACTATAAGTGGCCGACCGAGAGCAAAATTTGACTTCGCTGCTACTCTAATGTGGTTTAAAACTGCATCAGGGTGGCAGCGAAATTAAGCTTTCATCTCGGTCGGCCGGTAGTAAATTATTGGAAACTTCAGGCTGCGGGGGTGGGGACCCCTGATACCTTTTTGGCATAGTGTACATTCCACACCTTCCATGTCTTCGAAATAACACATGTTTAGACGTTTAACTTTAATGTCTTTTACCTCTTGTTCCTTGAATAGCTTAGGGTTTGTGTTGCTCATTGTAGAGAATTACGTTTGCCGGGTTCACTAGATGATGATACTACACTTAAACGGCAGGCACACACACACACACACACACACACACACACACACACACACACACACACAGAGTAAGGTTTGGGTGTCCACATAAATATGGTGTTCGGATGATGTTAAGGTCATGAAGGAAGGAAGAAGCGAGGAGGATTGCATCCAATCACTACGAGACCTAAACAAAACTCCACAGCTGGTCTGATACATGGTCGATGAAAATCAACCAGATTCAAAGTCACGATAAAGAAACAGAGCGAAAGAATGTCACGAGATGAATATCATCTGGGAGGAAATAAGCTGCAGGAACCTGTACGTGAGAGCGACCTGGGAGTCACCTTTCAACCTTCAAATATCCAATTCTTAGGTTGACGTCATCCACAAAGCGGTGATAATGACTCCATTACGGTGATAACAGATGCAAATGGGTGTGCATGTGTGTATGTATACTGTCTCATTAGAGTTATACAGATATCAATCATTGGTACACATAGAATATCACAATGAATAATGAAAGGAAGTAATTACCATGTCCATAAATATAGATCCCCATGAGAGTTAACCACAGATATAGAGTATAGAAAGACTACCATAGAGCGAAGGAAATACTGCAGTGAGTTGTATATATGAAAGACACTAATGGTAAGAAAAAAATGACTTGGTAATTCTTCGTCAAAACCCTGAGGTGATTTCTTCATTCAGAAGCTCGGTGTTTAAAAACGTATCTCGAGAGAGAAGGGATCCTTGCAGAGGGACCTGGGATTGAGTTCGTCTATAACTTGTGGCCAGTGTCCCACACGAGAAGAATAGTAAGATAGACAAACTGTCTGCATCATTCAGAGTCTATGATGATAAGATGATGTTCAGTAAGTTGTTCACATTCTTCATTAGGCCAACACTAGAGTATGCTTCTCAGGTTTGGTAACTGCATTTAAAGAGACAAAAAGAATGATTGTATAAGTCCAGGGACAGGGGAGAGGGTGGGGTGTGGTGGGGGACAAAGATGGTGACATGTGAAAGAAAACTGAGTCCCAGACAAAAGGTTATAATCTCCTAGATATGTTCAAAACGCGAAGTACCGCGAAACGCGAAGAGTAAGGGGAAACTTGATCATAATCATCCAAAATTCAACCCAAATTCGATGACGTCAACTGTGAACAAGTCTTTGAAAGATGTGAGCACAGGACATCAAGAGGCCAGAACACGAAGCGGGAATTTTGTTATGAAAAGAGGTAAAACAAAAAAACGCTTTTGCGATACAATTATAAACGAATGGAATAAAATGTGTATTGTACTCTTGGATGTGCACAGCAGACAAAACAAAAATGAAAATAAGTACATGTTAACACACCAACTCTGACGTATACATACAGCGAGCGCCATACACACAAATGACACAATGTATGAAAAAAAAAGCGAGATATACATTCTTCAAGAAGCGCGCGCGCGCTACCAACCACCCTCAAGGCCGAAGGGTACTCTTTCCTTAGCCGCAAATGGAGTTCTGTCGGAGGTGTGGAGAGACGAGATGATGCCGGCGTTCAGCCCATTTCGAATTGTTTGGGGAGGGGAATGTCACGAAGTCACGAAGTCACGGCACCTTTGCAATACCTGGGTCATGGCGACATGTCATTAGACGTAAGGACCATGTGATTACGTGGGTGTGACGACACGTCTGCCTATCACAGCAACGAGGAGAAAGAAAGCGACGCAAGAACGACCGTGTAAGGCTCAGGAATTGTGCACAGTGAGTGGGGGGTGCAAGGCCGTCGCGTTTCCTTTGATTTCATATCCGATTCTACGACTTGTATATCCTTTTCATGGGGTAAAGAAATGTAGTTATATTTCACTTTTGTATCTTAGAGTAAACTGAAATAAATTTTATGAAATTAAGACAAGTAGATATGATTTACTTTTGGATAATATTACTCCGCGCAAAACGTACTTTCCGGTACGTAGCAATGAACTAACATTAAACTGCGCAACACGTACATATTATGCTCATCTTAACTATCTAAGGTTTGCATAATGCTATTCATACTCTGGTGTCTATATGTTTATAGAGGCCTATCTCACTTCTTTACATCTTTTATAACAAATTTCTTGCTTAATTTCTTGCTACTGCCTCCGCTTGCATCTTTCTTTTCGTCTCTCAAATAACATTTTGTGTGTGTGTGTGTGTGTGTGTGTGTGTGTGTGTGTGTGTGTGTGTGTGCGTTCGTGTGTGTGTGTGTGTGTGTGTGTGCGTGTGCGTTCGTGTGTGTGTGTGTGAGTGTGTGTGTGTGTGTGTGTGTGTGTGTGTGAGTGTGTGTGTGTGTGTGTGCGTTCGTGTGTGTGTAATTACCTATTTGTACTGTACTTGTCAGCCAACATCCATGTGTTCTGCATTCATGGTTCAGTGCGCTGTCCGCAGGTTCTTTATATTCTGTCAGCTGCTGGAGTGACCACACACACACACACACACACACACACACACAAACACACACACACACACACGCACACACACATATATATATATATATATATATATATATATATATATATATATATATATATATATATATACAGACACAATGAAAAACAGCAATCGAGGAGTTCTTTAGTTCCTTACCTCCCCCCCCCCTACTATCCACCAATTACCAGTGAGTTTTAGACAAAAAACTGTTGCCACATCAAAAGCGTGTGGTGTCGCTAAGGCGGAAGTGTTAATTGCATCTTATGCTCTACCAAGTGACGTACTGAAGCCTCACGTTATAACACGGTACTTTATTTAGTCGACGGTACTTTCTCCCAGGTACAAGATGCACCGTCATACAGGTGCGTGATGCATCATCATACTGTGCCACAAAATGAGTTTTTTTTGTTAGTGCAATGGATGGCTTAGGGAGCGAGAGGGAAGAAGGGAGAGAGGGAGGTATATTTGTATATCTTGTAACAGATATATATATATATATATATATATATATATATATATATATATATATATATATATATATATATATATATATTTTTTTTTTTTTTGTATTATATTTATTATTATACTTTGTCGCTGTCTCCCGCGTTTGCGAGGCAGCGCAAGGAAACAGACGAAAGAAATGGCCCAACCCCCCCCCCAACACACATGTATATACCTAAGTCCACACATGCAAATATACATACCTACACAGCTTTCCATGGTTTACCCCAGACGCTTCACATGCCTTGATTCAATCCACTGACAGCACGTCAACCCCGGTATACCACATCGCTCCAATTCACTCTATTCCTTGCCCTCCTTTCGCCCTCCTGCATGTTCAGGCCCCGATCACACAAAATCTTTTTCACTCCATCTTTCCACCTCCAATTTGGTCTCCCTCTTCTCCTCGTTCCCTCCACCTCCGACACATATATCCTCTTGGTCAATCTTTCCTCACTCATTCTCTCCATGTGCCCAAACCACTTCAAAACACCCTCTTCTGCTCTCTCAACCACGCTCTTTTTATTTCCACACATCTCTCTTACCCTTACGTTACTCACTCGATCAAACCACCTCACACCACACATTGTCCTCAAACATCTCATTTCCAGCACATCCATCCTCCTGCGCACAACTCTATCCACAGCCCACGCCTCGCAACCATACAACATTGTTGGAACCACTATTCCTTCAAACATACCCATTTTTGCTTTCCGAGATAATGTTCTCGACTTCCACACATTCTTCAAGGCCCCCAGAATTTTCGCCCCCTCCCCCACCCTATGATCCACTTCCGCTTCCATGGTTCCATCCGCTGCCAGATCCACTCCCAGATATCTAAAACACTTCACTTCCTCCAGTTTTTCTCCATTCAAACTCACCTCCCAATTGACTTGACCCTCAACCCTACTGTACCTAATAACATTGCTCTTATTCACACACACACACACACATATATATATATATATATATATATATATATATATACCCCTGGGGTTAGGGGAGAAAGAATACTTCCCACGTATTCCCTGCGTGTCGTAGAAGGCGACTAAAAGGGAAGGGAGCGGGGCACTGGAAATCCTCCCCTCTCGTTTTTAATTTTCCAAAAGAAGGAACAGAGAAGGGGGCCGAGTGAGGAAATTCCCTCAAAGGCTCAGTCCTCTGTTCTTAACGCTACCTCGCTAACGCGGGAAGTGGCAAATGGTAGGGATATATATATATATATATATATATATATATATATATATATATATATATATATATATATATATATGTATTATAGTTTGTCGCTGTCTCCCGCGTTAGCGAGGTAGCTCAAGGAAACAGACGAAAGAATGGCCCAATCCACCCACATACACATGTATATACATACACGTCCACACTCGCACATATACATATATATACATTTCAACGTATACATATGTATACACACACGGACATATACATATATACACATGTACATAATTCATACTTGCTGCCTTTATTCTTTCCCGTCGCCACCCCGCCACACATTAAATGACAACCCCCCTCCCCCAGCACGCGCGCGAGGTAGCACTAGGAAAAAACAACAAAGGACACATTCGTTCACACTCAGTCTCTAGCTGTCATGTATAATGCACCGAAACCACAGCTCCCTTTCCACATCCAGGCCCCACAAAACTTTCCATGGTTTACCCCAGACGCTTCACATGCCCTGGTTCAATCCATTGACAGCACGTCGACCACGGTATACCACATCGTTCCACTTCACTCTATTCCTTGCACGCCTTTCACCCTCCTGCATGTTCAGGCCCCGATCGCTCAAAATCTTTTTCACTCCATCCTTCCACCTCCAATTTGATCTCCCACTTCTCCTCGTTCCTTCCACCTCTGACACATATATCCACTTTTTCAATCTTTCCTCACTTATTCTCTCCATGTGACCAAACCATTTCAATACACCCTCTTCTGCTCTCTCAACCATACTCTTTTCATTACCACTCATTTTTCTTACCCTTTCATTACTTTCTCGATCAAACCACCTCACACCACATATTCTCCTAAAACATCTCATTTCCAACACATCCATCCTCCTGCGCACAACCCTATCTATAGCCCACGGGAAAATGAAATACGGTAAGCTCTCAAGTGCACTTTCGTGTAATGATCACATCATGAGGAGAGATACAAGAAGGAAATATAATACTCAATTTATATACAACGAAGAGACGTAACTCCGGCGCCATTTGGTAAACAAGTGACTACCCGAATGGAGGTTGGGTCCGTTCAGATCTGGCAACATGCGTATTATAAAACTTATTATGTGGACAAGAAAGGGAACTGTTTACAAATTTTATCAACAAAAGAGCTATCCAATTTGTATAGACCTTCACTAACATTAATGATGCAATTCTTTGTGTATTCAATGATAGAAGATTCAATGATATTTATCTTGGTACCTGAGTTAGAGTTAATAACTAAGGTGGCATTACTCCAGTCAATGCATTAACCTGTCTGCCCAACATAAAACATATCACAATTTTTACATGGTATTCTGTAAACACAGCCAGCAAAACTCTCTGATGAGTTCTTAATTAAGATGTTCTTTATAGTACTGTTGTTACTGAAGGCAACATTCACATAAAAGGATTTGAGCAACCTGGGAAATAATGTAACATTATCACCAAAAGGGAGAACTAAAAGATCCTTGATGTCAGGGGAAGGTTTAGGTTTAACTCTATAAAATGATTTCTTTGCTAATTTAAGGGATTTATCGATTAAAGATCCAGGATATTTTTACTTGGATCCAATAGAATATATCTTCACAAACTCTCTCTCTCTCTCTCTCTCTCTCTCTCTCTCTCTCTCTCTATATATATATATATATATATATATATATATATATATAACTATATATATATATATATATATATATATATATATATATATATATATATATATATATAACTATATATATATATATATATATATATATATATATATATATATATATATATATATATATATTTATATATATAAACTTATAAGGTTTCATCTAATCATTTGTATGTTTTTCATTTGGTTCTTCTTTCTTCGTCTTTACCCACTTTTCTGTCACTCAGGTCCTATTCTGATAAATCTTTACCATTACCAATAGTTCAGTGTTCTCACTTCCTTTTGTTTACTGTGGCGAGAGCGGTTAACCTCTTTTTCCATCTTGTTCAGTCTTCATATTTGTTCATTATGAACAGCTACGACCGACTACTCTCTTCATCTCCGCTGGTCCGTATCTATACGTCAGGTAATTATCATAACTGTGGTAATTATCTCTCACCTGTCGTTCATCCCTGCTCAGTGTTGCTCATTCGCAGTATTCATCTCAGTTCATCTCCTTCCCTTCCACCTTGCCTTTCCCCCGGCCGACTTGGTGTCTTCCTCTCAACCCTGCATGGTCGTCCGCGCTCACTAACAGCTTTCTGGATCATCACGCTCAGGTGTTGACAAACTGCACGTCACAAGACTTATAAAGACAACCCAAGAGTCATGGTGACGGGCAGCGCTGGGCTGACGCAAACCTTCACAAAAGGTACGCTCTCTCTCTCTCTCTCTCTCTCTCTCTCTCTCTCTCTCTCTCTCTCTCTCTCTCTCTCTCTCTCTCCAGCCACCAGCCAGGGAGGTACTACCCGCCTGGGTATCGGGAGGGGGTCAGCGACGGCGGCGTAGCGAGCCAGCGTTTCTGTGGCTGTAGAGTTCCTCTCCCTGATCCAGGTCAACTTCGTTTCTTTCTGCCTCACATATGGACGAGTTGCTTCACTTCATAAACACACATTTTCTCCGTTTCACACATGATCCTCGACAACATGTAACTCACACGACTCGTTATTCTTGACCCTAGAATTTCCTGCGGCGAGCGGTACGCGTTAGCCCCGCCTGATGGGCAAATCTCTTCTTCGAAACTCAGGTTCAGAATGTGACAAAGGTTTGTTGTGTATGAATGGCAGGTGTGTTGTATGTGTGAGAAGCAGGTGTGTCGTGTGTGAGAGGCAGGTGTTAGAGGCAGATGTGAGAGGTAGGTGTGTCGAATGTGAAAGACAGGTGTGAGAGTCAGATGTGAGAGGCAAGCGTGAGAATCAGATGTGAGTGGCAGGTGTGAGAGGCAGATGTGAGAGGTAGGTGTGTCGAATGTGAAAGGCAGGTGTAAGAGTCAGATGTGAAAGGCAGGTGTGAGAGGCAGGTGTGAGAGTCAGGCGTGAGAGGCAGGTGTGAGAGTCAGGCGTGAGAGGTAGGTGTGAGAGGCAGGTGGGTGCTCTATCAACAGTTCTCACGTCAGCCACCCTCGTCATCACAAGTCATGGCTTCCTCCCTGCCCTTGCAATTCCTTCATTAAATTCATAATTTTCATTCATTTTTCAGATAATTGTGTCTTTTGTGTGTGGCTGTGTGTGTGTGTGTGTGTGTGTGTGTGTGTGTGTGTGTGTGTGTGTGTGTGTGCGTGTGTGTGTGTAGGGAGAGGATGTTCACACGTCATATATATAGAAAGGGGCGGAATATGGCCAGAGGCGTTGTGTGGGGGAAGATTGGGTCCACGGAGATATTTTGGGTATTGCATTAGTGGTGGGGGTGTGGTGTGCTGTGGCTGTGGCTGGGTTGTGGAACGGTATCGGCTGTGGTTATAGGACGAGCAAGTTGGTTATGGTGGTGGTGCTTGGTGGTACTTGGTTGTGTGGTGAGGTGTGGCCAGGAGAAGTGCGATACGAAGTGTGAGATGTGGTAGTGTGTGGAGCGTAGTCAATTTGGCTTCTGTTAGTAGACTATCCTTCTGTGGGTGTGGTCTGTGTTAGTGCACTATCCCTCTTTAGGTGTGGTCTGTGTTAGTGCACTATCCCTCTGTGGGTGTGGTCTGTGTTAGTGTACTATCCCTCTGTGGGTGTGGTCTGTGTTAGCACACTATCTCACTGAGGGTGTGGTCTGTGTTAGTGCACTATCCTTCTGTGGGTGTGGTCTGTGTTAGTACACTATCCCTCTGTGGGCGTGGTCTCTGTTAGTTCACTAACTTTCTGTGGGTGTGGTCTGTGTCATTACACTATCCCTCTGTGGGTGTGGTCTTTGTTAGTACACCACTATCCCTCTGTGGGTGTGGTCTGTGGTAATACTGAACTATCACTCTGTGGGTGTGGTCTGTGGTAATACTGAACTATCACTCTGTGGGTGTGGTCTGTGTTAGTACACCACTATCCCTCTGTGAGTGTGGTCTGTGTTAGTACACCACTATCACTCTGTGGGTGTGGTCTGTGGTAATACTGAACTATCACTCTGTGGGTGTGGTCTGTGGTAATACTGAACTATCACTCTGTGGGTGTGGTCTGTGGTAATACACCACTATCCGTCTGTGGGTGTGGTCTGTGTTAATACACTATCCTTCTGTAGGTGTGGTCTGTGTTATTACATTAAACCCCATGTAGGTATGGCCTCTGCTAGTATAACACCCCCCCCCCTCCCTTTAGTGTGGCTCCACAGGATCATCTGTACCAATGGACCATCCCTGCAGACCCTCTTGCCCCACTCGTACCCAGGATGAGGAAGTTCCCAACATTAAGACGCCAGCTGACAACCAAGAACTTTCAGGTTCCTCGTTGACTTGTCTTCCGCCTTTCTTCCTCGTCTGCGCTGTAGGTAATCGATGGTAATTTGTTAATGTGCTGAGCATTCGCTTGATATAAGCCATAATGAGAGCCGGTGTCTCAACCTGCTCTTCTTAATAGCCTTCATTAACAAAATGACTGGGAAATTTTGGTTCCTTTTGTGTTTCCTTTCCACAAGGAGGTATATATTTTTTTCATTAGGTTTTGAAAGATTGTCTTCCTTCACTGATGGATGGATACATATGTGATCGAGGGGATGATGACATGCAGGAAGAAAAAATGATTATTACCTCCGGCGATTAATATGACAGATCATAGGAAGAGAATGATCATGAAGTGAGTCATGATCTCAGAGGTTGATCATGATCATGAAGTGAGTCATGATCGGCAAGGCTGATCATGATCATGAAGTGAGTCATGATCTCAGAGGGTGATCATGATCATGAAGTGAGTCATGATCACAGAGGCTGATCATGATCATGAAGTGAGTCATGATCGGCAAGGCTGATCATGATCATGAAGTGAGTCATGATCACAGAGGCTGATCATGATCATGAAGTGAGTCATGATCTCAGAGGCTGATCATGATCATGAAGTGAGTCATGATCACAGAGGCTGATCATGATCATGAAGTGAGTCATGATCACAGAGGCTGATCATGATCATGAAGTGAGTCATGATCTCAGAGGTTGATCATGATCATGAAGTGAGTCATGATCGCAGAGGGTGATCATGCGTGACATGTGACGAAAGTCATCTATCATGACTACACCAACATTCTTCACATGAAATCTATTTTCTTAGACTATCTTTCTTTTTCTTTCTCTGATAACAAGACACCAGTCGTGGACGTAATGTCGTTCATCCCTCCCGTGCAAGATTACACACAGCCCATGACTTGTTACGAGTGCCCTGAACATTTTTGGATATGGCCTAGAAATCGTTACACTTGGCCTCAAACGTGTTAGTATGTCTCAAAACAGTTACACATGATCTGAAACGTGTTACATACGGCCTAAAACGTGTTAGATATAACCTTAAAACGTGTTACATACAGCCTAATGCTTGTTACGTATGGCCTAAGACTTGTTACATATAGCGTAACAGTTGTTACATGTGGCCTAAAACGTGTTGCATGACACCTAGTCCTTGTTACACGTGGCTTAACACTTGTTACATATGACCTAAAACGTGTTATAGATGGCCTAGAACTTGTGACATATGGCCTGAAAAGTGTTCCATATGGCTTGAAACTTGCTACACATGTCCTAAAACGTGTTATAAAGGGCTAGAATTGTTACATATGGCTTGAAATATGTTACATAGGGCCAAAAACGTGTAACATAAGGACTAAAACCCTTTGATGATGGCCTAAAACTTGTTACACATGTCCTAAAACGTGTTACATGGGTCCTAAAACTAGTATCGAATTCGAGACAGAGAGGTTAGTCGATAAAGATATTTCTTTTTAGTTATGGTTTACATGGGCCTGCGTGGTGCGGTGGTCAGCGCTCCTAACCGTGACACACTCGCGAGTCACCCAGGGTCTAGCGAAGTTAGTCTACGGTCAACCCAGCTGTTCATCCATTCATTCATCCGTAGGGGGTTGGTCGATGAAATTGGTATGTGGCTCAGGCTAGTATATATATATATATATATATATATATATATATATATATATATATATATATTATCCCTGGGGGTAGGGGAGAAAGAATACTTCCCAAGTATTCCCTGCGTGTCGTAGAAGGCGATTAAAAGGGAAGGGAGCGGGGGGCTGGAAATCCTCCCCTATTGTTTTTTTTTTTTTTCCCAAAGAAGGAACAGAGAATGGGGCCAGATGAGGATATTCCCTCAAAGGCCCAGTCCTCTGTTCTTAACGCTACCTCGCTAACGCGGGAAATGGCGAATAGTATGAAAGAAAGAAAGATATATATATATATATATATATATATATATATATATATATATATATATATATATATATATATATATATATATATATATATATATTTTCCTATAAGTTCACGGGGAAATGAAACACGATAAGTTCCCAAGTGCACTTTCGTGTAATAATCACATCATCGGGGAGACACAAGAGAGAAATATAGTCAGTTGATATACATCGAAGAGACGAAGCTAGGGACGTCCTAGCTTCGTCTCTTCGATTGTATATCAACTGACTTATATTTCTCTCTTGTGTCTCCCCGATGATGTGATTATTACACGAAAGTGCACTTGGGAACTTATCGTGTCTCATTTTCCCCGTGGACTCATAGGAATATCTTGATCACGAGCAAAATTGTGATCCTTTCCAATATATATATATATATATATATATATATATATATATATATATATATATTTTTTTTTTTTTTTTTTATTATACTTTGTCGCTGTCTCCCGCGTTTGCGAGGTAGCGCAAGGAAACAGACGAAAGAAATGGCCCAACCCCCCCCCCCATACACATGTATATACATACGTCCACACACGCAAATATACATACCTACACAGCTTTCCATGGTTTACCCCAGACGCTTCACATGCCTTGATTCAATCCACTGACAGCACGTCAACCCCGGTATACCACATCGCTCCAATTCACTCTATCCCTTGCCCTCCTTTCACCCTCCTGCATGTTCAGGCCCCGATCACACAAAATCTTTTTCACTCCATCTTTCCACCTCCAATTTGGTCTCCCTCTTCTCCTCGTTCCCTCCACCTCCGACACATATATCCTCTTGGTCAATCTTTCCTCACTCATTCTCTCCATGTGCCCAAACCACTTCAAAACACCCTCTTCTGCTCTCTCAACCACGCTCTTTTTATTTCCACACATCTCTCTTACCCTTACGTTACTCACTCGATCAAACCACCTCACACCACACATTGTCCTCAAACATCTCATTTCCAGCACATCCATCCTCCTGCGCACAACTCTATCCATAGCCCACGCCTCGCAACCATACAACATTGTTGGAACCACTATTCCTTCAAACATACCCATTTTTGCTTTCCGAGATAATGTTCTCGACTTCCACACATTCTTCAAGGCCCCCAGAATTTTCGCCCCCTCCCCCACCCTATGATCCACCTCCGCTTCCATGGTTCCATCCGCTGCCAGATCCACTCCCAGATATCTAAAACACTTCACTTCCTCCAGTTTTTCTCCATTCAAACTCACCTCCCAATTGACTTGACCCTCAACCCTACTGTACCTAATAACCTTGCTCTTATTGACATTTACTTTTAACTTTCTTCTTCCACACATTTTACCAAACTCAGTCACCAGCTTCTGCAGTTTCTCACCTGAATCAGCCACCAGCGCTGTATCATCAGCGAACAACAACTGACTCACTTCCCAAGCTCTCTCATCCCCAACAGACTTCATACTTGCCCCTCTTTCCAAAACTCTTGCATTTACCTCCCTAACAACCCCATCCATAAACAAATTAAACAACCATGGAGACATCACACACCCCTGCCGCAAACCTACATATATATATATATATATATATATATATATATATATATATTTATGTGTGTGTGTGTGTGTGTGTGTGTGTGTGTGTGTGTGTGAGAGAGAGAGAGAGAGAGAGAGGATTAATGGGATGGCCTTAATTAGGGCCTCAGCTAACCTAAAAAACAAATTCGCCACCTGTAAATTCTACAAACAAACCCACGAGTCTGAGGTTCAACTAGTCTTTAGTTCAAAAGGCTAACTAGCTTCGGCTTACGTCACAGCTAACTACCTAGCATTCTCAAGACTCCTCCGTAATTAGTTTGGAGTCATTAACCCATTTTCTCTGGATTGCGGGTCAATTACCTTATTACTGATAATCATATCATTAAATGATTTATCAAATACGTTAGTTTATCTGTTGGAGATTCAGGTGAAGTGATGAGGTGGGGCGATTGTTTCCTTGTCAAATGTATATTACCACCAGCCAATGATGGGGTGATCTCTCTCTCTCATGACCCCATGAAGGTGGGTGGCACTCTTGGTGTGTGATGCACGGACTGTGTCACCTCAATTCAGCTAACATTTTTGCATTAACATGCTCCAGGTAGCTCCCCTTTTAACATTAACGCACGCCACTGGGCTGTCATTTCAACATTAACACACGTCGCTGGGTTATATTTTCAAATTAACATGCGCCACATGGCTATCATTTCAACATTAACATGCATAACATGCATTTCATTACTAACCTACCCCAGACAGCTATCATTTCAACATGAACAAAGACAAAGAAGTTACTATTTCAACAATAATATACGGCAGCTGCCATCATTTTAACATGAACAAACGCCAGGAGCTATCATTTCGTCGCCAATTCAGACAAGAAGTTATCCTTTCAGCATTAAAATGCGCCAGATAGTTATCATTTTCAACGTTATCACACGTCTGGTGACCATCATTGGAACATTAACATACATTATCTCCCACCCTACCTATATTCCTGACCGCTATGACCACTACCCTAATATTCTGGATCTGTTTTTCCCCTCTGGCCCATTCCACTGTAAGCACACAATCACGCCTCTAGTTGGTTCATCTATTTTAACGGCACCTCCCCCTCCAGCAGCCCCTTCTAATCGTAAATGCTGGCACCTCAGCAGAGCTGCCTGGGATAATTTACGTAACTTCTTTTCTGACTTTCCTTGAGTATATTACTGTCTCTTATGTGGTGATGCTTCCTCCAAGACGATCTCTTCATCCAATCCATGGTTCAAACGTTCCTGTTCTGAGGCCATTCAGGCAAGGAATCAGGCATGTCTGGCTTGGAAAAACTCTCCTTCCGCTGGATCCCATTCAGCTTTCATCTCTGCCCGTAATCGCTGCAAGCACGTTATCCGTGAGGCAAAGTGTTTCTTTATTCAAAGGAATTGCGATAACCTCTCCTCGTCATCCACAAATACGTCTCTCTGGTCTTTAGCTAAGGGCATCGCTAACAACTTCTGTCTCTTTACCTTTCTTTCATTTTTCCGTTCCGACGGTTCTATACATGTCTCTCCCCTAGACAAAGCAACTCTCTCTATTTCCCATTTCTCCTCTGACTCTACCTTGGATGACTCTAACATTCCTTTACCCTCTGATTCTCCTCTTACTAATGCCTCTTCTCGTAATCTCTTTTTGGACTGCCCGAAAAGAGCCTCATTCTCTGGGCACAGGCAAAGACTATGGTCCTGATGGCATCCATCCCCGTGTGCTGAAAGTGTGCATCTGAACTTGCACCTGTGCTTGCTCATTTGTTCCATTTTTGTTTAAGAACCAAAACTTTTCCATCTTGAAAGAATGCATTGATACATCGCATCCTTATGAAGGATAACCGTTCTGATCTCTCTAACTAGCGTCCTATTGCTTTGACATCTACCATTTCCAAAGTCTTTGAATCCCTCCTCAACTCCCATATTTTTAGACACCTCGAAACACAATCTTCTCTCTGATCATCAGTATGGCTTCCGTAAGGCAAGATCCACCGGTGATATTCTTTCCTACTTACTAATGTCTGGTCATCATCCCTGAAAGATTTTGGAAGTCTTATGTAACTTGTCCTTGACATAACCTCCGCTCTTTTGGCTTTCCTCCTTCCTTTTGCTCCTTCATATCTAGCTTCCTCTCCAGCCGATTTGTCTCGGTAGTTGTTGATGGATCATCCTAACCCCTTTTCTCCATTAATAGCGGCGTCCCTCAAGGTTCTGTCCTGTCCTCTACACATTTTCTCCTTTTGTCCAGCGATTTCCTCTCCTCCACTAATGATATAATCTAATGCACTTATACGCTGACGACTTAACACTGCATTCATCCACATTCTTCAGTTCGGCTCCCTCTTCTATCACTCGATCTGCATCTCGTCTTGACTTTGAAGAAAGTGTGAGAAATACTTAGAGAAGGAGATGGATTTGTACGTGGCATCTATGTGTTTGGAGAAAGCATATGGTAGGGTAGATAGAAATGCCCCGTGGAAGGTCTTGAGAATATATGGTGAAGGGGAGCTGCTAGAATTTGTGAAAAAGTTTCATCGAGGATGTAAGATATGCATATATGTAGGAAGAAGGGAGAGTGAATTGTCTCAAGAAAAGGTTGGTCTGCGGAAAGGGTGTATGATGTCGCCATGGTTGTTTGATTTGCTTATGGATAGGGAGATGAGGGAGGTATGCAGTGTGGTGGGGATAAGAGGGCCTGGGAAGTGAGCCATTTCTTGTTTTCTGATGATACAGTACTGGCTGCGGATTCCAGTGAGAAACTGCAAAGTTAGTGACTGAGTTTGGAGAAGTGTGTGAAAGAAAGAAGTTGAAAGTAAATGAGAATAAAAGCAAGGTTGAGAGGCTAAGAAGATTGAGGGACAGGTTAGTTGTGGTGTGAATCTGAATGAAGAAAAACTAGAGGAAGTGAGGTGTTTACATACCTGGAAATGGACATGGCAGCGAATGGAACCATAGAAGCGGAAGTGAGTTATAGGGTGGGTTGAGGGGCAAAGGTTCTGGGAGTGTTGAAGAATGTTTTGAAAAGAGAGATCGTTATCTGGGAGGGCAAAAATAGATATATTTGAAGGCATAGTGGCTCAGACAATAGCATTTGGATGCAAGATATGGACTATAGATAAGGAGGAAGGTGGATGTGTTGGAAAGGAAATGTTTGAGGATAATATGAAGTGTGAAGTTGTTTGATCGAGTGAATAATGAAAGGGTAATAGAATGAGTGTTGTTTAGACAGCTGAAGAGGCCGTAATGAAATTGTCTGGACATATAGAGAGAACGAGCGAGGAAACGTTGACAAAATTGATATATGTGTCAAAAGTGGAGAAAACAAAGAGAACAGGAGGCCTGAATTAGACATGGAAGGATGGAGTGAAAAAAATTGTGAGCGATCGGGTTCTGAACATGCAGGAGGGTAAACTGCGTGCACGGGATAGAGTGAATTGGAGGGATGTGGTATACGGAAGTTCATGTGCTGTCAGTGCACTGAACCAGGGCATGTGAAGTGTCCGAGGTAAACCATGGAAAGGTTTGTGGAACCTGGTTGATTATAGGGGGATGCTGCCATTTTTCGTCTGTTCCTGGCGCTGTCTCGCTGACGCGGGAAACGGCGATCAAACATAAAAATATCATACATATATATATATATATATATATATATATATATATATATATATATATATATATATATATATATATAAGAATACTTCCCACGTATTCCTCGCGTGTCGTAGAAAGCGACTAGAGGGGACGGGAGCGGGGGGCCGGAAATCCTCCCCTCCTTGTATTAACTTTCTAAAATGGGAAACAGAAGAAGGAGTCACGCGGGGAGTGATCATCCTCCTCGAAGGCTCAGAGTGGGATGCCTAAATGTGTGTGGATGTAACCAAGATGTGAAAAAAGGAGAGATAGGTAGTATGTTTGAGGAAAGGAACCTGGATGTTTTGGCTCTGAGTGAAACGAAGCTCAAGGGTAAAGGGGAAGAGTGGTTTGGAAATGTCTGGGGAGTGAAGTCAGGGGTTAGTGAGAGGACAAGAGCAAGGGAAGGAGTAGCAATACTCCTGAAACAGGAGTTGTGGGAGTATGTGATAGAATGCAAGAAAGTAAATTCTCGATTAATATGGGTAAAACTGAAAGTTGATGGAGAGAGGTGGGTGATTATTGGTGCATATGCACCTGGGCATGAGAAGAAAGATCATGAGAGGCAAGTGTTTTGGGAGCAGCTAAATGAGTGTGTTAGCGGTTTTGATGCACGAGACCGGGTTATAGTGATGGGTGATTTGAATGCAAAGGTGAGTAATGTGGCAGTTGAGGGAATAATTGGTATGCATGGGGTGTTCAGTGTTGTAAATGGAAATGGTGAAGAGCTTGTAGATTTATGTGCTGAAAAAGGACTGATGATTGGGAATACCTGGTTTAAAAAGCGAGATATACATAAGTATACTTATGTAAGTAGGAGAGATGGCCAGAGAGCGTTATTGGATTACGTGTTAATTGACAGGCGCGCGAAAGAGAGACTTTTGGATGTTAATGTGCTGAGAGGTGCAACTGGAGGGATGTCTGATCATTATCTTGTGGAGGCTAAGGTGAAGATTAGTATGGGTTTTCAGAAAAGAGGAGTGAATGTTGGGGTGAAGAAGGTGGTGAGAGTAAGTGAGCTTGGGAAGGAGACCTGTGTGGGGAAGTACCAGGAGAGACTGTGTACAGAATGGAAAAAGGTGAGAACAATGGAAGTAAGGGGAGTGGGGGAGGAATGGGATGTATTTAGGGAATCAGTGATGGATTGCGCAAAAGATGCTTGTGGCATGAGAAGAGTGGGAGGTGGGCTGTTTAGAAAGGGTAGTGAGTGGTGGGATGAAGAAGTAGGAGTATTAGTGAAAGAGAAGAGAGAGGCATTTGGACGATTTTTGCAGGGAAAAAATGCAATTGAGTGGGAGAAGTATAAAAGAAAGAGACAGGAGGTCAAGAGAAAGGTGCAAGAGGTGAAAAAAAGGGCAAATGAGAGTTGGGGTGAGAGACTATCAGTAAATTTTAGGGAGAATAAAAAGATGTTCTGGAAGGAGGTAAATAGGGTGCGTAAGACAAGGGAGCAAATGGGAACTTCAGTGAAGGGCGCAAATGGGGAGGTGATAACAAGTAGTGGTGATGTGAGAAGGAGATGGAATGAGTATTTTGAAGGTTTGTTGAATGTGTCTGATGACAGAGTGGCAGATATAGGGTGTTTTGGTCGAGGTGGTGTGCAAAGTGAGAGGGTTAGGGAAAATGATTTGGTAAACAGAGAAGAGGTAGTAAAAGCTTTGCGGAAGATGAAAGCCGGCAAGGCAGCAGGTTTGGATGGTATTGCAGTGGAATTTATTAAAAAAGGGGGTGACTGTATTGTTGACTGGTTGGTAAGGTTATTTAATGTATGTATGGCTCATGGTGAGGTGCCTGAGGATTGGCGGAATGCGTGCATAGTGCCATTGTACAAAGGCAAAGGGGATAAGAGTGAGTGCTCAAATTACAGAGGTATAAGTTTGTTGAGTATTCCTGGTAAATTGTATGGGAGGGTATTGATTGAGAGGGTGAAGGCATGTACAGAGCATCAGATTGGGGAAGAGCAGTGCGGTTTCAGAAGTGGTAGAGGATGTGTGGATCAGGTGTTTGCTTTGAAGAATGTATGTGAGAAATACTTAGAAAAGCAAATGGATTTGTATGTAGCATTTATGGATCTGGAGAAGGCATATGATAGAGTTGATAGAGATGCTCTGTGGAAGGTATTAAGAATATATGGTGTGGGAGGCAAGTTGTTAGAAGCAGTGAAAAGTTTTTATCGAGGATGTAAGGCATGTGTACGTGTAGGAAGAGAGGAAAGTGATTGGTTCTCAGTGAATGTAGGTTTGCGGCAGGGGTGTGTGATGTCTCCATGGTTGTTTAATTTGTTTATGGATGGGGTTGTAAGGGAGGTAAATGCAAGAGTCCTGGAAAGAGGGGCAAGTATGAAGTCTGTTGGGGATGAGAGAGCTTGGGAAGTGAGTCAGTTGTTGTTCGCTGATGATACAGCGCTGGTGGCTGATTCATGTGAGAAACTGCAGAAGCTGGTGACTGAGTTTGGTAAAGTGTGTGGAAGAAGAAAGTTGAGAGTAAATGTGAATAAGAGCAAGGTTATTAGGTACAGTAGGGGTGAGGGTCAAGTCAATTGGGAGGTGAGTTTGAATGGAGAAAAACTGGAGGAAGTGAAGTGTTTTAGATATCTGGGAGTGGATCTGTCAGCGGATGGAACCATGGAAGCGGAAGTGGATCATAGGGTGGGGGAGGGGGCGAAAATTTTGGGAGCCTTGAAAAATGTGTGGAAGTCGAGAACATTATCTCGGAAAGCGAAAATGGGTATGTTTGAGGGAATAGTGGTTCCAACAATGTTGTATGGTTGCGAGGCGTGGGCTATGGATAGAGATGTGCGCAGGAGGATGGATGTGCTGGAAATGAGATGTTTGAGGACAATGTGTGGCGTGAGGTGGTTTGATCGAGTAAGTAACGTAAGGGTAAGAGAGATGTGTGGAAATAAAAAGAGCGTGGTTGAGAGAGCAGAAGAGGGTGTTTTGAAATGGTTTGGGCACATGGAGAGAATGAGTGAGGAGAGATTGACCAAGAGGATATATGTGTCGGAGGTGGAGGGAACGAGGAGAAGAGGGAGACCAAATTGGAGGTGGAAAGATGGAGTGAAAAAGATTTTGTGTGATCGGGGCCTGAACATGCAGGAGGGTGAAAGGAGGGCAAGGAATAGAGTGAATTGGAGTCATGTGGTATACCGGGGTTGACGTGCTGTCAGTGGATTGAATCAAGGCCTGTGAAGCGTCTGGGGTAAACCATGGAAAGCTGTGTAGGTATGTATATTTGCGTGTGTGGACGTGTGTATGTACATGTGTATGGGGGGGGGGGTTGGGCCATTTCTTTCGTCTGTTTCCTTGCGCTACCGCGCAAACGCGGGAGACAGCGACAAAGTATAAAAAAAAAAAAAAAAAAAAAATATATATATATATATATATATATATATATATATATATATATATATATATATATGTTTATTTATATATACCCATGCATATGCAAACAAACTTAAAAGCAATTCTAAAGTCACTATTGTACATAAGCTTACATATAACCATAGGCACAAAAGTGTAATCGTAAGCTGACAAGCATAAACAGTCTTACAAGGAAGCTTAAACACAAGTTCAGATACAAGCAACCATAGACCTGCGAATGTAAACAAACTTACAAAGCACCATAGACACACAAATGTAAACAAATTACAAAGCAATCGCAAACATTCAAGGGTAAACAACTCACAATCGTAAACATACAAGTGCAAACAAACTTAAAAGCAACGGTAGACAGACAAGTTAAAACGAAGTTGTATAAACAACTGCAAACACCTACACAGGCGAGCTTAAACCACTTATGCGAGCCGGAAGACACACAAAGAGACAACACCCCATTACCAAAACCACATCTCATCCTGTTATTCTTTTTCATTGAAAGAAATCTCTCTTTAAGGTCGTCTTAATCCGGGTTATCCTTACTTCCAGCACGATCCAAGCGCCATAAACACATTCGGATATTGTTCGAACCCCTTCTGGTAAGCATTTTGGAGTCGGTCAGAAATAAAAAGGACCCCAAGGAGCGAGTTACTGCGGCACGCCACTAATGTCTTCTTACCCTCTGAAAGTTTAACTGGAGGTCAAGTCAAATGAAGATCCAAAACAAACAAACATCAGTGATTCGATGTATGTTCTTTTGTTTTGTACGTAAGGAAATGGAATCCTGAATTTACGATTCTCTCTTATCTCTACACAGGTTGTGCTGTAGAGGTTTAAGATATGTACCGATGGGTGATACTAGGAATTATAGACTCCTAGACTGAGTTGTAACATTGAAAATTTAAGTGTTTTCCATAACGTTTCATGGTCTTGAACGAATTAAAACTCAATCTGTTTTCATTTTTTTCTATAATTCCGAAGATGTAATGTAAACTGTAGATCATTTTTCTTTTTAGTCACTGAAGTTGAACTTAATGAGTTATGTTTAGATCAAAGAAAAACCTTTAAAGTAAACCAGCAATCGCTGTTAAGGATTTAATTTTTCCTTGTTAAATGTCAGCAGAATCTCTTTAAAGAAAAAGCTAATTGAAACATAGTCTGCTCATTCACACTGACCCTTCTACATATATCGGCGGGTCCGTCACATATATTTTTTAAATTCAAATGGTTAGTTTAGCATAGGTCTATTGGTGGTGACGTGTATGATGCTCTCTGAACTGGAAAGTTTGAAATACCAGCGTGTTGAATTCAATGGTGGAAGGACATGTTAACAAATCTATTCGCCCTAATGTTCTTACCAAAGCCAGAGAGATAACAGTCAGCCAGAATGACACCTCTGGCCTCACTCTTCCTAAATCAGCTGCGTATACAGTGGGCTCCTCGTACCACTGAGCGTTGCACAGAGGCAGGCGGAGGAGCTCTCTCCCTGTGAAAGTTCGTGCCATGAGTTATTGTTGACAGGCATGATCGTCCTCAAGCAGAGGGATGATATGTAAGTGCCGGAAAGAAGCAGCAACAGCGGAGATGGAAACAAATGGATACTTTTGTAGATAGACAGGTTCGTAGGTAGACAGATAGGTTCTTAGGTAGATAGATAGGTTCGTAGGTAGACAGATAGGTTATTAGGTAGATAGATATGTTCGTGGGTAGATAGACAAATAGATGAAAAATGGGTGTCCAGAAGATAGATAGATGGATTGCTAGATAGATAGGTAGATAGATAGATGGGTAGATAAAGAAGTAGGTAGATAGACGGAGAGTAGGCCTCTCCCATGTAAGAAAGTGAAGACGAGCATGTGTGTGATTACTATTTGTGATTACTATTTGTGATTACTTTTTGTGGTTACTTTTGTGATTACTATTTGTAATTATATTTTGTGATTACTTTAGTGATGACTTTAGTGATTACTTTTTGTGATTACTTTTGTGATTACTATTTGTGATTACTATTTATATGTTACAGGGAGTAAGTTTTACACTCGTGTTGCCCCGTCTCTTAACCTTGTGTATACCTATCATGTCTTTACTCTTACGTATCTATACACACACACACACCCACGTCCCACCTTACCCTCTACCAAGGTACCCATTTTATCGACCATCTCCTATGGGAGGAAGAACAGCTGGGTGATCTGTGGACCGGCTGTCGTGACAAGGATTCGAACCTATACGAGTTTGATCTCAGACGGCTCGAGAATGCGTGGCGGTCAGTGACGCTAACCGCTACACTACGGAGGACCGCGTGTGTGTGTGTGTGTGTGTGTGTGTGTGTGTGTGATTACTATTTACGTGTTACGGGGACACTTTTACAACTTGCTTATATATACCATGTTTTTAATACGATGTATTTATGCACACACACACACACACAGCCAGGTACCTATATATCGATCAACCCGAAGGGAGGATGAACACCTGGGTTAGATCGGGGCTGACTGTCACGCCCCTGATTCGAACACATGCAGGATTGACCCCTGGCTGGCCAGTGGTGACCCATGATAAGTCATGCAAACCACTACACCATGGAGGCCCGTGTGTTGTGTGTGTGTGTGTGTGTGTGTGTGTGTGTGTGTGTGTGTGTGTGAAGAATGCTTTCAACGTGACCTTAATTTGGAAATTATCATAACAAGTCAGCCTGTTGACTATTCATACACTGCCTCTTACTGTCTACCTTTTCCTTATGCTTTGCAGCGATAATCCATCCATTTATCTATCTTATGTTTCTCTCCCTTTATGAACTATTAGTTGTGGACTAACATAGACGTTTACGATGGTATGACAATATCATTGATCATGTATCTCCCAGATCTCTTCTTTTGGCTTTTCTCCCTCACTTTGTTTCCTCATGTCTTGCTTTCTCCCTGGCCCTGGTCTCCACCCTTCCCTAACAACACCGGAGTCCTTCAGGGTTCTTCCCTGTCTCCTGCACTGTACGATCTCCTTTCTCCAACAGATAACCAGAGGCTTTCATACGCTGATGACTCAACACTGCATTCCTTCGCGTTCTTCAAATCCTCTCCATCCTCTTTCGCTCGATCTGCCTCTCGTCCACGTCACGACTTTATCCACAAACTGACACTTAGGCAAGATGTCCCACACACACACACACACACACACACACACACACACACACGCACAATTGAGCAGGGTGTCCCCATGGCACAGACTAGCTGGTTAAGATTAGTGCCTCTAGAAGCCAAAATTTGCCTGTCTCCTAAAACATAATTCCTTTCAGTGGCTTTGTAATGCCAGTACTCAACACTATATACATGCCTGGCATCACTACCACATCTTGCATGTTTGACAAACCTCATGTTACACAAATAAGTTAGCTTTTCTCTAAGAAACTAAGGTGTCTGGTTCACATGTCTCCAATTGTCTTCGGAACAGTTATTCAGATTATACAAAGGACTGATTCGTCCTTGAACGGAGTACTGCTCTCGTGTACTGAGGGGGTCCCAACTCTGCATCCGTACTGGACAGAGTAGCATCTCCAGTATTTATCAGCTCTGTCTGTCATACTTCCAAACCTGGCACACTTGGTCTACACCGCAGTGTTGTTTTTTTCCTTTTTCTATAGATATTACTTTGGTTTCTTCCCACGAGAGCAAGCTACTTCTGCGCCCTCTCCAGCAGTTAGACCGATCACGTAATACTTAGCGAAATATTGCCTCACATAATAACTGTGCGGCTTTGGCAACTCAAGGATGGTCGTTGTTAATATCTGTTTCTTTCCCTACACCGCGAAGCTTTGGAGCTCATTAACTCCATACGTCTTCCCGAATAACTATGACCTGGCTCCTTGTAAAAGACTGACTTTCAGCTTCCCCTAGAAAATGTCTTTTTTAGGTATTTAAGATATTTTCCTTCTCATTTCTCCTTCTCTTTAAACCTTTTCATATCTAAGTGAAGGTCAAGGCTCAATGCTGACTGTCTGTGACCAGAACCTCCGATATAAACGTATACAGTCATCTACTTCTTTAAGAATTTAGTTTAATGTTTGGGTCAATCCTTCACCTTGATCTGCTTTGATTTATTTTGCTTCTGTTTTTACTTTGCGTTTCTGTTATCAAGTCTGTTCTTGGCTCTATTCTTGTCATTGAGGTTGTCTGCATCAGCAACTCTGTGATTGGCTTCATATATGAATTCAAGTGAGAATTTCAGACAGACTTTGTGTTGGACTATAAGTATGGATTTGACTTTAACCGTCTGTGAGTTATTGCCTTCACTCTAAGTCTGACTTGTCCTTTCTGTTTGGACTCATCTTTGACTTTATATGGAAGATATGAAGTTAAAGCTTGGCTTTCCCTTTGACTTCACGTGAATGGTGAACGTGTCCCTGTGTGTTCAGTTTCAGTCTCTTGTTTGGGTTGTTTCTTCCGTATTATCTTTTCCTCAAATCTTAATTCTATCTTAAAACTTTTCTTATATCGAAGATTATGATGACAATCAGACAAAACTTCTGGTTTAAACGTTATCTTTTTACATGTACTTTGACCTCATGATAAATCTAGCTCTGATTATAATAAGCCTGACAGAATATCTTACTTGTTTACTCAACTTAGCTTTTAGAATCAGCTTGTAATCTATCTAGCTTTGTTGGGATCCAATTTCAGCCACTTATTTCAGGTTTCTGTTTCTTGTCCATGTCATTAGTTTTCATCTTTTTCTTTCTCATCGTTATTTTCTTCCTGTACGTAGTTGTATGACTAGCACAGAGAAACTGTAAAGAAGATAAACTGTCTCCTGGCATATATTAAAACTGCATTCAGTTAACATGGGTAAGGAGATGTATTCAGCAATCTGCTCATATGTTATGTCAGGCGAGAGCTAGAAGATCCTTCTCAGGTTTGGTCAACGTACACAGAAGCAAAAAAGAACCAATAGAGAAGATCCAGTGGAGGGCATAACATATTGTACCAGACACAAAGAAAACCGAGTTACAGTGAGAGGGGTCAGAGGTCATTGCATTGTGTCCACCAAGGAAGAGACAAGAGTAAGGGGTGACTCGATCATAACCTATAAGTATTGAAATCAACGCAATGACATTTACAGTGAAACTTCTCCAGAAGATGCAAAGACAGAACAACTTTGAGGACATAACGGGAAATTATGCAAGAGACTTGTTGGACAAAATGTTAGAAGATTATTTTCATGGTATATGAATAGTGGATGAATGGAATCAACTGTGATGAAATTGTGAATGTAACAGCACACAGAAGTTGTATGTATGATGGCAGGGAATATTCAAGAGAAAGGGCCCCACGAGTGTAGAACTCTCTCCCCATAAGGTATAAATAGGTAATCACAGGAACATGTACCTTCAATTTTCATGGGTTCGACCATGAGAGGAAGCTGCTTCTGATCTGATGGGCACAGAATGAGACGGTAGTTTACGTTGATAGGTTCTGCCTAAGTCTATTCTGATGAGCTACAGTCACTCATCCTCTTCCGATCGTTTCCATCAGATCCTATGCTCTGTTCTGACTGATTAGGAGCCACATGGATTCCAGTACCTGTTCTGAATGGCCTATTGCCATCAACCACCACTTATTCTGACGGGTCTTGACAATCATCCAGCACGGAGGGCTTTTCAAACAATGGTCTTGCTCTTTCCTTGGAAAAAGAAAGTTTATATCTTTTCTTTTTTCCTAGTATTAACGACGACCTCTGCGGGTCATGATGAAGCCAAGGGTCGACATGGGACCAAGTCTCGTATCCTGGAGTTGGGAGGAGCGAGGCGCCCTCTGCGTTACCCAGAAAGAGAAGAGGAAGAAACTATGTCGGTATGAGTGCTTGACCAACGGCTGGGCGATGATTACAGGCTATAGTGATGTTTATTGCATGACGTCAGTGGGAGAAGAGGGGGTTAATTCCTCTCTCTTTCCCCCCCACCTCCCCTCGGCAGGTCGCTTATTGTAGAAAGCCAGACGGACATTACCATACAAAGGGACGAACCTTTTCATTTGGGTGAAGTGGAGTCTAGGGATAAACCTGTGAACACAAAGGATAGAGAAGTAATCAAGAGGCAACTGATGAGTAAGATGACGAAAGAAAACGGTAAAGAGGATTGCGAAAAGAAAACGAGGAGGAGGAAGCCTCAACGGACGGGGAAGTCGATAAAACACGTGAAACAACAAACAAGCAAACAGAGAATCAAAAGCCCTGGCCCGCCCTGGGAGAATAACCTAAAGAAGACCAGACCTGGAGCCCGGACCTGGAGCCTTGACCTGGAGCCCAGACCTGGGGGCCGGACCTGGGGGCCAGACCTGGGGGCCAGACCTGGAGCCTAGACCTGGAGGCCATACCAAGAGCTTAGACCTGGAGCCTAGACCTGGAGGCCATACCAAGAGCTTAGACCTGGAGGCCAGACCTGGAGAACAGACCTGGAGAGGAGAAGTGAGTAGGGTCATCAGGTAGGTCAGATGGAGGTGTGAGTGTCTGGTCTTTGTTATGCAGAGCGGGTACTTATGCAGAGAGAGAGAGAGAGAGAGAGAGAGAGAGAGAGAGAGAGAGAGAGAGAGAGAGAGAGAGAGAGAGAGTACCTACCCAGCTACGAGTATGTACGACGAGATCTTGTCCTGGTGTTGGGGCCAACACGTCTTCCTCCCAGCATGACTTGTACGCTGACGAGGAGCGTTCCTCCCTCGACGTCTCGTGTCGTCCCCTCACTTGTCTTGCCTGACGTGCTAAGCGGCTCCTCCGGCACAGTTATCTATGCTGGCTCAATCTGGTATTATCTTCAACCTTGGATCAGATTTTCATATTAATGCTGCTGTAGTCATTCCACGCCAGATCACCAGGTACCGCGTTTCATGATCATTCCAGCTTACTCACTGAGCAATGATGCATCTTTGTCATGTGCAGTGTTGGTATATTTCCAGGAGTCATTCCCTCTCTGTGTGTTGTCTGACACAGATTATGATAAGTCTCTCCCTCCGACGGTAGAGTCAGTAGAGTTTCCATTGATCTTATATCTGGAATGTTTCTGTATTCTCTCTGTCTTGTCTCCTTCAGTGCGCTATGTTAGTGACCATACAACACAGATGGATCAAGTTTACGTCTAATGACTGGGAGATGTATAAAAGAAAGCGGCAGGAGGTCAAGAGAAAGGTGGAAGAGGTGAAAAAGAGGGCAAATGAGAGTTGGGGTTAGAGTATCATTAAACTTTAGGGAGAATAAAAAGATGTTTTGGAAGGAGGTAAATAAAGTGCATAAGACATGAGAACAAATGGAAAGATCGGTGAAGGGGGCTAATGGGAAGGTGATAACAAGTAGTGGTGATGTGAGAAGGAGATGGAGTGAATATTTTGAAGATTTGTTGAATGTGTTTGATGATAGAGTGGCAGAATTAGGGTGTTTTGGTCGGGGCGGTGTGCGAAGTGAGTGTCAGGAAGAATGGTTTGGTAAACAGAAGAGGTAATGAAAGCTTTGTGGAAGATGAAATCCAGCAAGGCGGCGGGTTTGGATGATATTTCATTGGAATTTATTGAAAAAAGTGGTGACTCTTGTTGATTGGCTGGTAAGGATATTCAATGTATGTATGTATGACTCATGGTGAGGCTCCTGAGGATAGGCGGAGTGCAGGCATGGCGTCATTGTATAAATGCAAAGGGGATAAAGGTGAGTGTTCAAATTACAGAGGTATAAGTTTATTGAGTATTCCTGGGAAATTATATGGAGGGTATTGATTGAAAGGGTTAAGGGATGTACAGAGCATTAGATTGGGGAAGAGCAGTGTGGTTTCAGTAGTGGTAGAGGATGTGTGGATCAGGTGTTTGCTTTGAAGTATGTATGAGAGAAATACTTAGAAAAACAGATGGGTTTGTATGTAGCAATAATGGATCTAGAGAAGGCATATGGTAGGGTTGATAGAGATGCTTTGTGGAAGGTATTAAGAGTATATGGTGTGGGAGGTAAGTTGCTGGAAGCAGTGAAAAGTTTTTACCAAGGATGTAAGGCATGTGTACGAGTAGGAAGAGAGGAAAGTGATTGGTTTCCAGTGAATGTCGGTTTGCGGCAGGGGTGCGTTATGTCTCCATGGTTGTTTAATTTGTTTATGGATGGGGTTGTTAAGGAGGTGAATGCAAGAGTTTTGGAGAGAGGGGCAAGTATGCAGTCTGTTGTCTATGAGAGAGCTTGGGAATTGAGTCAGTTGCTGTTCACTGATGATACAGCGCTGGTGGCTGATTCGGGTGAGAAGCTGCAAAAGTTCGTGACTAAGTTTGGTAAAGTATGTGAAAGAAGAAAGCTAAGAGTAAATGTGAATAAGAGCAAGCTTATTAGGTACAGTAGGGATGAGGGTCAAGTCAATTGGGAGGTAAGTTTGAATGGAGAAAAACTGGAGGAAGTGAAGTGCTTTAGATATCTTGGAGTGGACTTAGCAGCGGATGGAACCGTGGAAGCGGAAGTGAGTCACGGGGTGGGAGAGTGGGTGAAGGTTCTAGGAGCGTGGAAGAATGTGTGGAAGGGGAGAACATTATCTTTGAGAGCAAAAATGGGTATGTTTTAAGGAATAGTGGCTCCAACAATGTTATATGGTTGCGAGGTTGTGCGGAGGGGGGTGGATGTGTTGGAAATGAAATGTTTGAGGACAATATGTGGTGTGAGGTGGTTTGATCAAGTAATGAAAGGGTAAGAGAGATGTGAGGTAATAAAAAGAGTGTGGCTGAGAAAGCAGAAGAGGGATAGAATAAGTGAGGAAAGATTGACAAAGAGGATATATGTGTCAGAGGTGGAGGGAAGAAGGAGAAGCAGAAGACCAGGTTGGGGGTGGAAGGATGGAATGAAAAAGATTCTGGGCGATTGGGGCCTGAATATGCAAGGAGGGTGAAAGGCGTGCACGGAATAGAGTGAATTGGAACGATGTGGTATACCGGGGTCGACGTGCTGTCAATGGACTGAACCAGGGCATGTGAAGCGTTTGGAGTAAATCACGGAAAGGTCTGTGGGGCCTGGATGTGGAACGGGAATGGATGAAGGCAGCAGGTATGAATGTGTACATGTGTATATATGTATATGTTTGTATATGTATATGTATGTATACGTTGAATTGTACATGTATGTATATACGCGAGTGTGGGCATTCATCTACACACATGTGTATGTGGGTGGGCTGGGCCATTGCTCGTCTGTTTCCTTGCGCTACCTCGCTATTAATAAATATTTTCAATATTAATTGCCTGTCTTTTTTTGTTCATTTTCTCTATCATCCCAGTCATTATTCATCCTGAAAACACCATTTGTTTCTTGAATCCAGCTATTTTTTTTTTCCCTGATGATTATAACCATTGTTAAAGACAACACAGGCTGAAACCAAGACAGATAACCAGTCAGGAGATAACAGTAGCTACTCGGGAAAAAAAAGGAAGCTTTGATCATCAAGCAAGACATGTGAGGGGATGAGGCGAGGTGGCGGTCCAGACGTGCTGGGAGAGGACGAGGAAGTGCTGCTGGCCAGGGAAAGCTGGCTCACCTGCCCACCAGGTTATTGTCCACTCACCTGCAAGTCACACGGTAGCCTTGCCTGTGTGCCTGCGTCTGTGGCGAGTTTCATGCTTTTGTTTATGTCTTTGGTGCGTTGTGTCCGTTTATGCCTGCGGTGCGTTGTGTGTGTGTGTGTGTGTGTGTGTGTGTGTGTGTGTGTGTGTGTGTGTGTGTGTGTGTGTCTGTTTATGCCTGCGGTGCGTTGTGTGTGTCTATTTATGCCTGCGGTGCGTTTGTGTGTGTGTGTGTGTATGTGTGTGTGTGTGTGTGTATGTGTGTGTGTGTGTGTGTGTGTGTGTGTGTGTGTGTGTGTTTATGCCTGCGGTGCGTTGCGTTGTGTGTGTGTATTTGTTTATGCCTGCGGTTGTGTTGAGTGCGTCTGTATGTGTCTGTGGTGCGTTATGTCTGTGGTATACGTCACTGTCGTGCCATACACTTGTATTGTGTTACGCTTGTGTACATTTGCTGGTGCCTTCTGCAGGTCTCTGTACATCAGTGTACATGTAATATACATCATCCTTACGTCTGGGGGCCTCGGTGGCGAAGTGTGTACATCTGTAGTGATTTCTTATTATAGGAATTTAATCGAACTACGCTTGGGCGAGAATGTGATACATTTACACTCACATGATAAATCATACATCTCGCATGATAGATCATACATCTCGCATGATAAATCATACACCTTGCATGATAGCTCATCCATCTGGCATGATAGCTCATACACCTCGCATGGTAGATCATACACCTCGTATAGTAGATCATACACCTCGCATGATAGATCATACACCTCGCATGATAGATCGTACACCTCGCATGATAGATCATACACCTCACATGATAGATCATACACCTCGTATAGTAGATCATACACCTCGCATGATAGATCATACACCTCGCATGATAGATCGTACACCTCGCATGATAGATCATACACCTCACATGATAGATCATACACCTCGCATGATAGATCATACACCTCGCATGATAAATCATACACCTCGCATGATAGATCATACACCTCACATGATAGATCATACACCTCGCATGATAAATCAGACACCTCACATGATAGATCATACACCTCGCATGATAAATCATACACCTCACATGATAAATCATACACCTCGCATGATAAATCATACACCTCGCATTATAGATCATACACCCTCATACATGTGGTGTATAGTGATTCGTTCGACGTGTTTATGTACTTGGCGTCCGTAGGTTGAACTAGGGTCAGGTCGGCAGGCGGGGTGGGAGCGAGGGTGGGGGGTGGGGGTGGGGTTGGGGGTGGGGGAGGGGGGGGGGGGGACAACATCCTGCTCTTACTGGTTGCCAGGCTTCCGTGTCCTCTGCGGCCAGACGCTGTACGTAGACTCCACAGAGATGGAATCCAATCCCATGGCTCGAGGAGAATGACCAGAGTTGTTTCATACTAGTGAAGAATTCTTGATGCTACTGACGTCAGAGTGTGTGTGTGTGTGTGTGTGTGTGTGTGTGTGTGTGTGTGTATGGAGTCATCCTGGAGATGATATGGTACAGAATGAAACAGGAGAAGACTACCCTGATCTATGTCTTAATCGCGTTACTCACAATGATTTCAACTGGCTTTCATGTTGATGAAATGATAATGATATCATGATATGTCATAACAATAATGATAATGATGATGATAATACTAATAATGATAATAATATTAATAATGATAATGATAATAAAAAATAATAATGATAATAATAATAATAATAATAATAATAATAATGATAATAATAATAATAATAATAATAATAATAATAATAATAATGATAATAATAATAGTAATAATAATAATAATAATAATAATAATAATAATAATAATAGTAATAATAATAATAATAATAATAATAATAATAATGATAATAATAATAATTATAACAATAATAACAATAATGATAATAACAATAATTATAATATTGATAATGATAATAATGATAATAATAATAATAATAATGATAATAATAATAATAATGATAATAATAATGATAATAATAATAATAATAATAATAATAATAATAATAATAATAATGATAATAATAATGATAATAATAATAATAATAATAATAATAATAATAATAATAATAATGATAATAGTAATGATAATGATAATAGCGGAGTACTAGAGTAGGGAGAGGTATGTGTGTGTGAAGGTTAAATGATAAATGATTTATTATACAAGGATATCATGCATCAGACCTGTACATTATTCATGAGTTCCACGTGAGAAAATCAGCTCAGTTTTTCCCAGAAAAAAATGCCGTCAAGATTAAAAAAAAAAGGTGCAAAAAATCGACAGTTCTTTCAAATTACCAAGGGCGAGGGCGGTAGGGTCAATATTGGAAGACATATAAGAGATGTTGGGTGAACAGATCCAGAGGGAGGATGCAATTTTTTCTCTACCACAGCTGAGATAACTGAAGATGGTGTGCTGAGATGGTTTGAACGTCTGGAGAAAATGCCTGAAGAGAGGTTGAGAACAAAGAGAAAAGGGGAGATCAAATTGGAGATGGAAGGATGGAGTGAAGAAGATTTTGAAGTGATCGGGCCTGTACATGCAGGAGGGTGAAAGGCGTGCAAGGGTTAGAGCCAACTGGAACGATGTGGTATACAGGGGTCGACGTGTTGGCGGTGGACTGAACTAGGGCATGTGAGCCGGCAGGAGGAAACCATGGAAAGATCGGTGGGGTCTGGTTGTGGAAAGGGAACTGTGGCATTGATAGATTACACATGACAGTTAGAGGATGGATATGAACGAATTGCAGCCTTTCTCCTGTTTCTCGCTCTACCTCACGATTACCGGAAACTGCGATCAAGTATGAGATTACAATGGAATGTACATATATATATATATATATATATATATATATATATATATATATATATATATATATATATATATATATATATATATATTTTTTTTTTATACTTTGTCGCTGTCTCCCGCGTTTGCGAGGTAGCGCAAGGAAACAGACGAAAGAAATGGCCCAACCCCCCCCATACACATGTATATACATACGTCCACGAACGCAAATATACATACCTACACAGCTTTCCATGGTTTACCCCAGACGCTTCACATGCCTTGATTCAATCCACTGACAGCACGTCAACCCCGGTATACCACATCGCTCCAATTCACTCTATTCCTTGCCCTCCTTTCACCCTCCTGCATGTTCAGGCCCCGATCACACAAAATCTTTTTCACTCCATCTTTCCACCTCCAATTTGGTCTCCCTCTTCTCCTTGCTCCCTCCACCTCCGACACATATATCCTCTTGGTCAATCTTTCCTCACTCATCCTCTCCATGTGCCCAAACCACTTCAAAACACCCTCTTCTGCTCTCTCAACCACGCTCTTTTTATTTCCACACATCTCTCTTACCCTTACGTTACTCACTCGATCAAACCACCTCACACCACACATTGTCCTCAAACATCTCATTTCCAGCACATCCATCCTCCTGCGCACAACTCTATCCATAGCCCACGCCTCGCAACCATACAACATTGTTGGAACCACTATTCCTTCAAACATACCCATTTTTGCTTTCCGAGATAATGTTCTCGACTTCCACACATTCTTCAAGGCCCCCAGAATTTTCGCCCCCTCCCCCACCCTATGATCCACTTCCGCTTCCATGGTTCCATCCGCTGCCAGATCCACTCCCAGATATCTAAAACACTTCACTTCCTCCAGTTTTTCTCCATTCAAACTCACCTCCCAATTGACTTGACCCTCAACCCTACTGTACCTAATAACCTTGCTCTTATTCACATTTACTCTTAACTTTCTTCTTCCACACACTTTACCAAACTCAGTCACCAGCTTCTGCAGTTTCTCACATGAATCAGCCACCAGCGCTGTATCATCAGCGAACAACAACTGACTCACTTCCCAAGCTCTCTCATCCCCAACAGACTTCATACTTGCCCCTCTTTCCAAAACCCTTGCATTTACCTCCCTAACAACCCCATCCATAAACAAATTAAACAACCATGGAGACATCACACACCCCTGCCGCAAACCTACATTCACTGAGAACCAATCACTTTCCTCTCTTCCTACACGTACACATGCCTTACATCCTCGATAAAAACTTTTCACTGCTTCTAACAACTTTCCTCCCACACCATATATTCTTAATACCTTCCACAGAGCATCTCTATCAACTCTATCATATGCCTTCTCCAGATCCATAAATGCTACATACATATATGCTACATATATATATATATATATATATATATATATATATATATATATATATATATATATATATATATATATGTTGGAAAGGATCACAATTTTGCGCGTGATCAAGATATTCCTATGAGTCCACGGGGAAAATGAAACACGAAAAGTTCCCAAGTGCACTTTCGTGTAATAATCACATCATCAGGGGAGACACAGAAGAGAAATATGACAGTCAGTTGATATATATCGAAGAGACGAAGCTAGGACGCCATTTGGTAAACATGTGGTGAACATGTGATTATTACACAAAAGTGCACTTGGGAACTTTTCGTGTATCATTTTCCCCGTGCTCATAGGAATATATATATATATATATATATATATATATATATATATATATATATATATATATATATATATATATATATATATATACTCAAACAATATAATCCAGCCATATCATTATATCATTCCTCTTGGTGTAAGTTATTATACATGGTCTTCACATTCTGCCCTCTAGTGACGTCTTCTCCAAGTTACATTAAGTGGGATTTCGTTTTAAAGTAATTGTACTAATTACACTTAAAAAGAAAGGCAACGTTTTAGATTCTGAACTCGAGGTCACAGGTTCGATCCCGCAAATGGTGAGGGTTGGCAGGTTCTCACGCCTGACGCGTATGTCAGGGGTCTCGAACCCTCGTACCTGTCCACACCTCCTCGCCAGTGGATACTTTATATCGACGTGATGCAGTCGTAAGCTGTTTTGTATCTTATGTCCTCTCTGCTTAGGGGTCATGTGCAGTGTATCCGCATCTTCACAGATCAGACGGTATGAGAGAGAGAGAGAGAGAGAGAGAGAGAGAGAGAGAGAGAGAGAGAGAGAGAGAGAGAGAGAGAGAGAGAGAGAGAGAGAGAGAGGAGGGGGGGAAGGGGGGAGGTTAGGGTAGTCCGGCCGGAAACTGGGGTCATAAGGGCCGTACGTAAACTCAATATGGCTGACGAACGACTTGGCAAAACAACTGAAAAGGGAGATTTGTTGACGCCGAGACCTTCACAAGCCTTCTGGAAATGACGTATGTTAATGAGGAATACAAGAGGAACGCTGGGATGTGGTAAGAACGACCCGAGGAATACAAGAGGAACGCTGGGATGTGGTAAGAACGACCCGAGGAATACAAGAGGAACGCTGGGATATGGTAAGAACGACCCGAGGAATACAGGCACTTGGTAGTGAGTTTATGGCTCACTACGGCAACAGTGAGTACCAAGAGAACGTATGGAAGAAACTCACTCATGATTGATTGATTGATTATGAATGTATGATTAAGGTACGAGTATTATGATGAGGAATATTGTAAATGTATGATTAAGGTACGAGTATTATGATGAGGAATATTGTAAATGTATGATTAAGGTACGAGTATTATGATGAGGAATATTGTATATGTATGATTAAGGTACGAGTATTATGATGAGGAATATTGTATATGTATGATTAAGGTACGAGTATTATGATGAGGAATATTGTATATGTATGATTAAGGTACGAGTATTATGATGAGGAATATTGTATATGCCACGACGGAATTCCTCGTGGATTGTGTAATGGGGTTAAGTCCCATACATTCTAACATTATATTATCGAATGAAAATAAATAATTACCAATAAAGACTAATTATTTTTTTTTGGGGGGGGGGGGGTGGGGGGGCAAATCTAGCGTCTGACACATCGAAATATTATGAAGAGAATTTTATAAAATTCAAAAATTTTGAAATTAGATTTCAGTCGTTCTGGTATAGTGTATACATAATATTACTAACTAAATTTGATTAGTCTATCATAATGTCACTTCCAGTATATTATGTCTATTTTGATTTTCGTAAAGGATTCTCGACCTTAGTGGAGGACGTTCAGGGATCATGACCTTAGTGGAGGACGTCTGGGATCATGACCTTAGTGTGAGGACGTCAGGGATATGACCTTAGTGGAGGACGTCAGGGATCATGACTTAGTGGAGGACGCCAAGGATCATGACCTTAGTGAGGACGTCAGGGATCTTGACCTTAGTGGAGGACGTCAGGGATATGACCTTAGTGGAGGACGTCAAGGATTCTCGACCTTAGTGGAGGGACGTCAGGGATCTCGGACCTTAGTGGAGGACGTCAAGGATCTCGACCTTAGTGGAAGGACGTCAGGGATCTGACCTTAGTGGAGGACTCAGGGATCATGACCTTAGTGGAAGGACGTCAGGGATCTCGACCTTAGTGGAAGGACGTCAGGGATCTCGGACCTTAGTGGAGGACGTCAGGGATCTCGACCTTAGTGGAAGGACGTCAGGGATCTCGGACCTTAGTGGAGGAACGTCAGGGATCATGGACCTTAGTGGAGGAACGTCAGGGATCATGACTTAGTGGAGGACGTCAGGGATCATGGACCTTAGTGGAGGACGTCAAGGATCTCGACCTTGTGGAGGACGTCAGGATCTCGACCTTAGTGGAAGGACGTCAGGGATCTCGACCTTAGTGGAAGGACGTCAGGGATCTCGACCTTAGTGGAAGGACGTCAGGGATCTCGGACCTTAGTGGAGGAACGTCAGGGATCATGACCTAGTGGAGGACGTCAGGGATCTGACCTTAGTGGAGGAACGTCAGGGATCTCGACCTTAGTGGAAGGACGTCAGGGATCTCGACCTTAGTGGAAGGACGTCAGGGATCTCGACCTTAGTGGAAGGACGTCAGGGATCATGGACCTTAGTGGAGGACGTCAGGATCTCGACCTTAGTGGAAGGACGTCAGGGATCTCGACCTTAGTGGAAGGACGTCAGGGATCTGACCTTAGTGGAGGACGTCAGGGATCTCGACCTTAGTGGAAGGACGTCAGGGATCTCGACCTTAGTGGAAGGACGTCAGGGATCTCGACCTTAGTGGAAGGACGTCAGGGATCTCGACCTTAGTGGAAGGACGTCAGGGATCTCGACCTTAGTGGAAGGACGTCAGGGATCTCGACCTTAGTGGAAGGACGTCAGGGATCTGACCTTAGTGGAGGACGTCAGGGATCTGACCTTAGTGGAGGACGTCAGGGATCTCGACCTTAGTGGAAGGACGTCAGGGATCTGACCTTAGTGGAGGTCGTCAGGGATCATGACTTAGTGGAGGACGTCAAGGATCTCGACCTTAGTGGAAGGACGTCAGGGATCTCGACCTTAGTGGAAGGACGTCAGGGATCTCGACCTTAGTGGAAGGACGTCAGGGATCATGACCTTAGTGGAGGACTCAGGGATCATGACCTTAGTGGAGGACGGTCAGGGATCATGACCTTAGTGGTGGACGTCAGGGATCATGGACCTTAGTGGAGGACGTCAGGGATCTCGGACCTTAGTGGAGGACGCCAAGGATCATGACCTTAGTGGAGGACGTCAAGGATCTCGACCTTAGTGGAGGAACGTCAGGGATCATGACTTAGTGGAGGACGTCAAGGATCTCGACCTTAGTGGAGGACGTCTGGGATCATGACCTTAGTGGTGGACGTCAGGGATCATGACCTTAGTGAGGACGTCAGGATCATGACCTTAGTGGAGGAGTCAGGGATCTCGACTTAGTGGAGGACGTCAAGGATTCTCGACCTTAGTGGAGACGTCAGGGATCATGACCTTAGTGGAGGAGTCAGGGATCTCGACCTTAGTGGAGACGTCAGGGATCATGGACCTTAGTGGAGGACGTCAGGGATATGACCTTAGTGGAGGACGTCTGGGATCATGACCTTAGTGGAGGACGTCAGGGATCTCGACCTTAGTGGAGGAACGTCAGGGATCATGGACCTTAGTGGAGGAACGTCAGGGATCATGCCCTTAGTGGAGGACGTTCAGGGATCATGACCTTAGTGGTGGACGTCAGGGATCATGACCTTAGTGGAGGACGCCAAGGATCATGACCTTAGTGGAGGAACGTCAGGGATCATGACCTTAGTGGAGGACGTCAAGGATCTCGACCTTAGTGGAGGACGCCAAGGATCATGACCTTAGTGAGGACGTCAGGGATATGACCTTAGTGGAGGAGTCAGGGATCTCGACCTTAGTGAGGACGTCAGGATCATGACCTTAGTGGAGGAGTCAGGGATCTCGACTTAGTGGAGGACGTCAGGGATCTGACCTTAGTGGAGGACTCAGGGATCATGACCTTAGTGAGGACGTCAGGGATCTGACCTTAGTGGAGGACGCCAAGGATCATGACCTTAGTGGAGGACGTCAAGGATCTCGACTTAGTGGAGGACGTCAGGGATCTTGACCTTAGTGGAGGACGTCAAGGATCTCGACTTAGTGGAGGACGTCAGGGATCTTGACCTTAGTGGAGGACGTCAAGGATTCTCGACCTTAGTGGAGGACGTCTGGGATCATGACCTTAGTGGAGGACGCCAAGGATCATGACCTTAGTGGAGGACTCAGGGATCATGACCTTAGTGGAGGACGTCAGGGATATGACCTTAGTGGAGGACGTCAGGGATCATGACCTTGTGGAGGACGTCAGGATCATGACCTTAGTGGAGACGTCAGGGATCATGACCTTAGTGGAGGACGCCAAGGATCATGACCTTAGTGGAGGACGTTCAGGGATCATGACCTTAGTGGTGGACGTCAGGGATCATGGACCTTAGTGGAGGACGTCAGGATCTCGACCTTAGTGGAGGACGCCAAGGATCATGACCTTAGTGGAGGACTCAGGGATCATGACCTTGTGGAGGACGTCAGGGATATGACCTTAGTGGAGGAGTCAGGGATCTCGACCTAGTGGAGGACGTCAAGGATTCTCGACCTTAGTGGAGGACGTCTGGGATCATGACCTTAGTGGAGGGACGTCAGGGATCATGACTTAGTGGAGGACGTTCAGGGATCATGACCTTAGTGGAGGACGCCAAGGATCATGACCTTAGTGGTGGACGTCAGGGATCATGACCTTAGTGGAGGACGTCAAGGATTCTCGACCTTAGTGGAGGACGTCAGGGATATGACCTTAGTGGAGGACGTCAAGGATCTCGACTTAGTGGAGGACGTCAAGGATTCTCGACCTTAGTGGAGGACGTCAAGGATCTCGACCTTGTGGAGGACGTCAGGGATATGACCTTAGTGGAGGACGTCAGGGATCATGACATTAGTGGAGGACGTCAGGGATCATGGACCTTAGTGGAGGACGTCAGGGATCTCGACCTTAGTGAGGACGTCAGGGATCATGACTTAGTGGAGGACGTCAGGGATATGACCTTAGTGGAGGAGTCAGGGATCATGACCTTAGTGGAGGACGTCAAGGATCTCGACTTAGTGGAGGACGTCAAGGATTCTCGACCTTAGTGGAGGACTCAGGGATCATGACCTTAGTGGAGGACTCAGGGATCATGACCTTAGTGGAGGACGCCAAGGATCATGACCTTAGTGGAGGACTCAGGGATCATGACCTAGTGGAGGACGTCAGGGAACATGAACCTTAGTGGAGACGCAGGGATCTGACCTTTGGGAAGGAGCTCAGGATCTGACCTTTAGTGGGGGACGTCAGGGATCATGACCTTAGTGGAGGGACGACAAGGATCTCCGACCTAGTGGAGGAAAACCCCCCGTCATGGATCATGACCTTAGTGGAGGACGTCAGGGATCATGACCTTAGTGGAGGACGTCAGGGATCATGACCTTAGTGGAGGACGTCAGGGATCATGACCTTAGTGGAGGACGTCAGGGATCATGACCTTAGTGGAGGACGTCAAGGATCTCGACCTTAGTGGAGGACGTCAGGGATCATGACCTTAGTGGAGGACGTCAGGGATCATGACCTTAGTGGAGGACGCCAAGGATCATGACCTTAGTGGAGGACGTCAGGGATCATGACCTTAGTGGAGGACGTCAGGGATCTCGACCTTAGTGGAGGACGTCAGGGATCTCGACCTTAGTGGAGGACGTCAGGGATCTCGACCTTAGTGGAGGACGTCAAGGATCTCGACCTTAGTGGAGGACGTCAGGGATCATGACCTTAGTGGAGGACGTCAGGGATCATGACCTTAGTGGAGGACGTCAGGGATCTCGACCTTAGTGGAGGACGTCAAGGATCTCGACCTTAGTGGAGGACGTCAGGGATCTCGACCTTAGTGGAGGACGTCAAGGATCTCGACCTTAGTGGAGGACGTCAGGGATCATGACCTTAGTGGAGGACGTCAGGGATCATGACCTTAGTGGAGGACGTCAGGGATCATGACCTTAGTGGAGGACGTCAAGGATCTCGACCTTAGTGGAGGACGTCAGGGATCTCGACCTTAGTGGAGGACGTCAGGGATCTCGACCTTAGTGGAGGACGTCAGGGATCATGCCCTTAGTGGAGGACGTCAGGGATGACCTTAGTGAAGGACGTCATGGATGATGAACTTAGCCGCAAGTGAGTTGACATTGTGAATGCGGTCAAGGATGATGCTGGGTCATGGCCCGTTATCATGGTACTGTTCTGGGTCATGGTCCGTTATCATGGTACTGTGCTGGGTCATGGTCCGTTATCATGGTACTGTGCTGGGTCATGGTCCGTTATCATGGTACTGTGCTGGGTCATGGTCCGTTATCATGGTACTGTTCTGGGTCATGGTCCGTTATCATGGTACTGTGCTGGGTCATGGTCCGTTATCATGGTACTGTGCTGAGTCATGGTCCGTTATCATGGTACTGTGCTGGGTCATGGTCCGTTATCATGGTACTGTGCTGGGTCATGTTCCGTTATCATGGTACTGTGCTGGGTCATGGTCCGTTATCATGGTACTGTGCTGAGTCATGGTCCGTTATCATGGTACTGTGCTGGGTCATGGTCCGTTATCATGGTACTGTGCTGAGTCATGGTCCGTTATCATGGTACTGTGCTGGGTCATGGTCCATTATCATGGTACTGTGCTGGGTCACGGTCCGTTATCATGGTACTGTTCTGGGTCATGGTCCGTTATCATGGTACTGTGCTGGGTCACGGTCCGTTATCATGGTACTGTGCTGGGTCATGGTCCGTTATCATGGTACTGTGCTGGATCATGGTCCGTTATCATGGTACTGTGCTGGGTCATGGTCCGTTATCATGGTACTGTGCTGGGTCATGGTCCGTTATCATGGTACTGTGCTGGATCATGGTCCGTTATCATGGTACTGTGCTGGGTCATGGTCCGTTATCATGGTACTGTGCTGGGTCATGGTCCGTTATCATGGTACTGTGCTGGGTCATGGTCCGTTATCATGGTACTGTGCTGGGTCATGGTCCGTTATCATGGTACTGTGCTGGACCATGATACAGAGTAGAGGACCCTTGATTTAACGTTAGGTGGTCTGCCGTCTCTTGGAGCCGAGATTATCAATAGAAAACGGGGCTTTGAAGGAAAACTAAACGAAATAATAAGGCAACGATCACTTCACATAGGGCATTGATTTCCTTCAGCTGCAATCCCTTTTATCTACCGTGTAAGAAGATAAATAATTAGATAACTTCTAATTTATACTATTCATTTATCTTCACTATATCTATCTTACATGGTAGTCACATTGACCATGAGACTATTCATGTTATCCATCAGCATTTCAGAAATGACTTAGTACAAATATGATTTATTAGAATGAAGTCGTTCATAAGACACCCAGGATCAAAGTAAACTAACCTCTGTGTACATGGAATGTAAGACCGATATCAGAGTGTTATGGGAGGTCTGAGTGACGCCTAGATACATCTTACAGGGCAGTTCATTCTCGGTGTAGTGTCTCACGGTCTGGGGAACCACATATGTGGAGGACCACATAGTCTGGGGAACCACACATGTGAGGCACCACACACTCTGGGGAACCACCCAAGTGTAGCACCACAGAGTCTGGGGAACCACACAGGTAAGGCACCCCGTGGAACCACACAGGTAAGGCACCACATAGTCTGGGGAACCACACAGGTAAGGCATCCCGTGGAACCACACAAGTGAGGCACCACACACTCTGGGGAACCACACAGGTAAGGCACCCCGTGGAACCACACAGGTAAGGCACCCCGTGGAACCACACAGGTAAGGCACCCCGTGGAACCACACAGGTAAGGCACCACATAGTCTGGGGAACCACATAACTGAGGGACTACACAGTCTGGGGAACCACACAGATGAAGCACCACAAGGTCTGGGGAACCACACAGGTGAGTCACCAAGCAGTCTAAGGGACCTGACAAGTGAGGCACAAAGCAGCCTGAGGAACCACTCAAGGGCACAACACAGTCTAGGGAACCAAACAGCCGAGGCACCAAAGTGTCCAAAGAATCAAATACTTGAGGCACCACACAGTCCGGGAGCCACACAGGTAAAGCAAAATGCAGTCTGAGCCACACAGGTGAGTCACCACACAGTCTGGGGAATCAAACAAGTGAGGCACCACACAGTCTGAAGGCCATATAGGTAAAGCAAAACACTGTTTAGGTAACGACATACGTGAAGCACCACACAGTCTGGGTAACGACATACGTGAAGCACCACACAGTCTGGGTAACGACATACGTGAAGCACCACACAATCTGAGTAACGACATACGTGAAGCACCACACAGTCTGAGTAACGACATACGTGAAGCACCACACAGTCTGGGTAACGACATACGTGAAGCACAACACAGTCTGGGTAACGACATACGTGAAGCACCACACAGTCTGAGTAACGACATACGTGAAGCACCACACAGTCTGAGTAACGACATACGTGAAGTACCACACAGTTTGGGAAATCACACACATGAGGCACCATACAGTCTGGGGAACCAAACAAGTGAGCCACCATGCATTATGAGGAACTACACAGATAAGGCACCAAACAGTTTTGGGAGCCACACATAAGAAGCATCACATAGTCTGACGAACCACACAGAATGAGCACCACATAGTCTCAGGAGCCACACGGGTGAGGAGCCACACTCTCTGGGGAGTTACATAAGTGTGGCATCATACAGTCTGGGGAATCACACAGCCTGGGGAACCACAGAGGTTAGGCACTACACGGTTTCAGGAGCCACAGGTGAGGCACCACTAACCATACAAGAACCCCACAGTCTGATGAGCCACAGAGGTGAGGCACCACACAGTCTGAGACACTACACAGGCGCCACACAGACAGGGGAAACACACATGTGAGACACCACACAGTCTGGGGATCTAGACATGTGAGACACCACACAGTCTGAGGATCTAGACATGTGAGACACCACACAGTCTGAGGATCTAGACATGTGAGACACCACACAGTCTGAGGATCTAGACAGGTGAGGCACCACATAGTCTGAGGATCTAGACAGGTGAGGCACCACACAGTCTGAGGATCTAGACAGGTGAGGCACCACATAGTCTGAGGATCCAGACAGGTGAGGCACCACACAGTCTGAGGATCCACAGAGATAAGGCACTACACAGACTGGGGAGTCACACAATAGAATCACCACACAGTCTAGGGATACACACAATTGAGGAACCACACACACACTGAGGAGTCACACAGGTGAGGCACCACACAGTCAGGGGAACCACACAGGTGAGGCACCACACAGTCAGGGGAACCACACAGGTGAGGCACCACACAGTCAGGGGAACCACACAGGTGAGGCACCACACAGTCTGCGGGATCACTCGGGTGAAGCACCATTTGTATTTAAAAAGTCTGTCACATCTTATGTATCTATTCATTTTGGGGAGATTAAGGGGAAAATTTCATTCCCTCATTTGCAAGAACAAGCAATTTTTTTTTTCTAGTGAGTCATTCAGAACATAACATTGCTATACATTGGCCGCGTCTTGGGCCCGTCGCTCATACAGATACGATCTTCAGACAGACAGAGAGTGAATTCTCTCGGCCGTGATAGACCACTACTGACGAAGTCTTCATATGGGTGTTTCCCCAAGGCAGGTGACACAGAAGGCTGCTGAACCTACGCCGAGGCCAAGCTGGCCTATAGGGAAGAGAGTGACAGTAGTGGCATTAGGTATACATGGGAGAGGTTGGTGCAGCCTGGTTCCACGTGAGCAAAGTTTGAAGGGGTGGGAGGAAAGGGGAGGGGGCCCTTATGTGGTTGGGTCGTGACCCTATATGATTGCTCTCCGTTCGCGTCGTCGACCACCTGTATATGCATGCGCAGTTGAGAGAGAGAGAGAGAGAGAGAGAGAGAGAGAGAGAGAGAGAGAGAGAGAGAGAGAGAGAGAGAGAGAGAGAGAGAAAGAGAGAGAGAGAGAGAGAGAGAGAGAGAGAGAGAGAGAGAGAGAGAGAGAGAGAGAGAGAGAGAGATGCTCCGTCGATCACCACGTTGCTGATATAATCTCATGCAGCACACTGGGAGGTACACAGCCTCAGTGATGGGCTACCCTATTGAGCGTTGCCGAATGCCTAATCATGAAGCCGACCACACGACAGGAGGAGCTAGAGGGGCTTAACGCCAATGTAACAACACAGATTCACGCCAATGTCGTCCCACCAGCATAGCCTGCGGTGGGAGAGGATCAAGGCATGTGCAACCTTTTGACACGACGAGAGCTGGACCAGGAGGTATGGGGACGAGAGGCCGGGCAGGTCCTGTTGTAAAATGGTCGTATGGGTTTTTTGGGGAGGAGGGTCGATGTTCTCCCTAATGGTCCAATGGTAGAGACCCTGTGACGACAGGTGAGGAAATGTTAGTAGTGAAGGTGGTACCTGGGGAGGGCTGTGTGTGTGTGTGTGTGTGTGTGTGTGTGTGTGTGTGTGTGTGTGTGTGTGTGTTGGGGGGTGGAGGGTGACGATGATAGACTGGTCAGGTGTGTAGAAGGCAGAGAGAATTTATGCCGATAACACTAAGGTTTGATTTCGTAAAGTTACGTCACTATCGTGTGGGTGAAGATGGTGGGTGAAACCGTGTATTGGGAGATGTCCATAATGATTCTGGTAGAGAAGAACCTGAGTGAGGATGGTAATAGTTATTCTGATAAAGGAGAGATACTGTGAGTAATAACAGGTTCAGGTGGATGATGATGGATGTTTGTAAAGTATTACCATCTTGGACAGATTCTCGGCCAGAACAGAAGCGAGTCGTGAAGCACTACCTCACTCTGTGTTCATCACGGCTGACGTATGTCAACATTAATGTCACTACAAACAATCCTTAGTTAGTAGAAACTGCCTTGTGACGTCGCCAAGGCTTCTGCATATACAGCAACTGTTATGTAAGCTGGAACTGGTTTCGCCTCTTCGTGTCGACGACTGGTAAAAGTTGAATGCAAATAAATTCTCAATCTTTAACATCTTTATGGTACGAGAATGGTTTGTGGCCCGTAGCGGAGTGTTGTGGTCGTGATGTGTTGTGTTCTTGAGATATGGAGGTGCAATACTGGGTGTTTCGCATGTTCATGTGTGTTGCTAGTGCCGGAGGATCAGTCAGGTAAGGACCTGGCTAGTCAGATATTCTATCTAATGAAGGCAATAGGTGAAGAACATCTGGTGGTTTCTTTAATGTCTTTCGCTTTACCAGGTATCCATTCGTTCTCTAGTGAACATTTGACACCATCGACATTGTAGAAACTCGTGGAAACCACCAACAGAGATCAGATTACTTATCAGTTAAAAAAAAAAATCATATATTCAGTGAATAAATCACAACAAAATTTCTTTGAAAATTTCTTTTATCTGTCAAACCTGACTGATTCCGTTTCTGATGGTCACTCTGAGGAAGGTAAAGCGGTTGATATTATCTAATTTAATTATCAGAGAGCATTCGACGAGGAAGGTAAAGTCACATGGTATGGAGAGATGATGTTTCGTACTTCTGTGGATAGAGAACTAATCGACCGGCCGGAAACAAAGAATAGTAATGAAACGTTAAGCCTGAGAGAGGATAGACATTAGAAGCACAGCACCGAAAGCATCACTTTGAAACCTGTTTTCTTCCTCATATATATATATATATATATATATATATATATATATATATATATATTTTTTTTTTTTTTTTTTTTTTTTTTTATACTTTGTCGCTGTCTCCCGCGTTTGCGAGGTAGCGCAAGGAAACAGACGAAAGAAATGGCCCAACCCCCCCCCCATACACATGTACATACACACGTCCACACACGCAAATATACATACCTACACAGCTTTCCATGGTTTACCCCAGACGCTTCACATGCCTTGCTTCAATCCACTGACAGCACGTCAAGCCCTGTATACCACATGACTCCAATTCACTATTTCTTGCCCTCCTTTCACCCTCCTGCATGTTCAGGCCCCGATCACACAAAATCTTTTTCACTCCATCTTTCCACCTCCAATTTGGTCTCCCTCTTCTCCTCGTTCCCTCCACCTCCGACACATATATCCTCTTGGTCAATCTCTCCTCACTCATTCTCTCCATGTGCCCAAACCATTTCAAAACACCCTCTTCTGCTCTCTCAACCACGCTCTTTTTATTTCCACACATCTCTCTTACCCTTACGTTACTTACTCGATCAAACCACCTCACACCACACATTGTCCTCAAACATCTCATTTCCAGCACATCCATCCTCCTGCGCACATCTCTATCCATAGCCCACGCCTCGCAACCATACAGCATTGTTGGAACCACTATTCCCTCAAACATACCCATTTTTGCTTTCCGAGATAATGTTCTCGACTTCCACACATTTTTCAAGGCTCCCAAAATTTTCGCCCCCTCCCCCACCCTATGATCCACTTCCGCTTCCATGGTTCCATCCGCTGACAGATCCACTCCCAGATATCTAAAACACTTCACTTCCTCCAGTTTTTCTCCATTCAAACTCACCTCCCAATTGACTTGACCCTCACCCCTACTGTACCTAATAACCTTGCTCTTATTCACATTTACTCTCAACTTTCTTCTTCCACACACTTTACCAAACTCAGTCACCAGCTTCTGCAGTTTCTCACATGAATCAGCCACCAGCGCTGTATCATCAGCGAACAACAATTGACTCACTTCCCAAGCTCTCTCATCCCCAACAGACTTCATACTTGCCCCTCTTTCCAGGACTCTAGCATTTACCTCCCTTACAACCCCATCCATAAACAAATTAAACAACCATGGAGACATCACACACCCCTGCCGCAAACCTACATTCACTGAGAACCAATCACTTTCCTCTCTTCCTACACGTACACATGCCTTACATCCTCGATAAAAACTTTTCACTGCTTCTAACAACTTGCCTCCCACACCATATATTCTTAATACCTTCCACAGAGCATCTCTATCAACTCTATCATATGCCTTCTCCAGATCCATAAATGCTACATACAAATCCATTTGCTTTTCTAAGTATTTCTCACATACATTCTTCAAAGCAAACACCTGATCCACACATCCTCTACCACTTCTGAAACCGCACTGCTCTTCCCCAATCTGATGCTCTGTACATGCCTTCACCCTCTCAATCAATACCCTCCCATATAATTTACCAGGAATACTCAACAAACTTATACCTCTGTAATTTGAGCACTCACTCTTATCCCCTTTGCCTTTGTACAATGGCACTATGCACGCATTCCGCCAATCCTCAGGCACCTCACCATGAGTCATACATACATTAAATAACCTTACCAACCAGTCAACAATACAGTCACCCCCTTTCTTAATAAATTCCACTGCAATACCATCCAAACCTGCTGCCTTGCCGGCTTTCATCTTCCGCAAAGCTTTTACTACCTCTTCTCTGTTTACCAAATCATTTTCCCTAACCCTCTCACTTTGCACACCACCTCGACCAAAACACCCTATATCTGCCACTCTGTCATCAGACACATTCAACAAACCTTCAAAATACTCATTCCATCTCCTTCTCACATCACCGCTACTTGTTATCACCTCCCCATTTACGCCCTTCACTGAAGTTCCCATTTGCTCCCTTGTCTTACGCACCCTATTTACCTCCTTCCAGAACATCTTTTTATTCTCCCTAAAATTTACTGATAGTCTCTCACCCCAACTCTCATTTGCCCTTTTTTTCACCTCTTGCACCTTTCTCTTGACCTCCTGTCTCTTTCTTTTATACTTCTCCCACTCAATTGCATTTTTTCCCTGCAAAAATCGTCCAAATGCCTCTCTCTTCTCTTTCACTAATACTCTTACTTCTTCATCCCACCACTCACTACCCTTTCTAAACAGCCCACCTCCCACTCTTCTCATGCCACAAGCATCTTTTGCGCAATCCATCACTGATTCCCTAAATACATCCCATTCCTCCCCGACTCCCCTTACTTCCATTGTTCTCACCTTTTTCCATACATATATGTCATCCCTGGGGATAGAGGAGAAAGAATACTTCCCACGCATTCCCTGCGTGTCGTAGCAGGTGACTAAAAGGGGAAGAAGAGTGGGGGGGGGGGGGGCAGGAAATTCTCCACTCCCATTTCACTTTTTCCAAAAGAAAGAACAGAGAAGGGGGCCAAGTGAGGATGTTCCTTCTGAGGCTCAGTCCTCTGTTCTTAACGCTACATCGCTAACGCGGGAAATGGCGATTATGTATGAAAAAAAAGTATATATATATATATATATATATATATATATATATATATATATTTTTTTTGAAGGTTTGTTGAATGTGTTTGATGATAGAGTGGCAGATATAGGGTGTTTTGGTCGAGGTGGTGTGCAAAGTGAGAGGGTTAGGGAAAATGATTTGGTAAACAGAGAAGAGGTAGTGAAAGCTTTGCGGAAGATGAAAGCCGGCAAGGCAGCAGGTTTGGATGGTATTGCAGTGGAATTTATTAAAAAAGGGGGTGACTGTATTGTTGACTGGTTGGTAAGGTTATTTAATGTATGTATGACTCATGGTGAGGTGCCTGAGGATTGGCGGAATGCGTGCATAGTGCCATTGTACAAAGGCAAAGGGGATAAGAGTGAGTGCTCAAATTACAGAGGTATAAGTTTGTTGAGTATTCCTGGTAAATTATATGGGAGGGTATTGATTGAGAGGGTGAAGGCATGTACAGAGCATCAGATTGGGGAAGAGCAGTGTGGTTTCAGAAGTGGTAGAGGATGTGTGGATCAGGTGTTTGCTTTGAAGAATGTATGTGAGAAATACTTAGAAAAGCAAATGGATTTGTATGTAGCATTTATGGATCTGGAGAAGGCATATGATAGAGTTGATAGAGATGCTCTGTGGAAGGTATTAAGAATATATGGGGTGGGAGGAAAGTTGTTAGAAGCAGTGAAAAGTTTTTATCGAGGATGTAAGGCATGTGTACGTGTAGGAAGAGAGGAAAGTGATTGGTTCTCAGTGAATGTAGGTTTGCGGCAGGGGTGTGTGATGTCTCCATGGTTGTTTGGTTTGTTTATGGATGAGGTTGTTAGGGAGGTAAATGCAAGAGTTTTGGAAAGAGGGGCAAGTATGAAGTCTGTTGGGGATGAGAGAGCTTGGGAAGTGAGTCAGTTGTTGTTCGCTGATGATACAGCGCTGGTGGCTGATTCATGTGAGAAACTGCAGAAGCTGGTGACTGAGTTTGGTAAAGTGTGTGGAAGAAGAAAGTTAAGAGTAAATGTGAATAAGAGCAAGGTTATTAGGTACAGTAGGGTTGAGGGTCAAGTCAATTGGGAGGTGAGTTTGAACGGAGAAAAACTGGAGGAAGTGAAGTGTTTTAGATATCTGGGAGTGGATCTGGCAGCGGATGGAACCATGGAAGCGGAAGTGGATCATAGGGTGGGGGAGGGGGCGAAAATTCTGGGGGCCTTGAAGAATGTGTGGAAGTCGAGAACATTATCTCGGAAAGCAAAAATGGGTATGTTTGAAGGAATAGTGGTTCCAACAATGTTGTATGGTTGCGAGGTGTGGGCTATGGATAGAGTTGTGCGCAGGAGGATGGATGTGCTGGAAATGAGATGTTTGAGGACAATGTGTGGTGTGAGGTGGTTTGATCGAGTGAGTAACGTAAGGGTAAGAGAGATGTGTGGAAATAAAAAGAGCGTGGTTGAGAGAGCAGAAGAGGGTGTTTTGAAGTGGTTTGGGCACATGGAGAGGATGAGTGAGGAAAGATTGACCAAGAGGATATATGTGTCGGAGGTGGAGGGAGCAAGGAGAAGAGGGAGACCAAATTGGAGGTGGAAAGATGGAGTGAAAAAGATTTTGTGTGATCGGGGCCTGAACATGCAGGAGGGTGAAAGAAGGGCAAGGAATAGAGTGAATTGGAGCGATGTGGTATACCGGGGTTGACGTGCTGTCAGTGGATTGAATCAAGGCATGTGAAGCGTCTGGGGTAAACCATGGAAAGCTGTGTAGGTATGTATATTTGCGTGAGTGGACGTATGTATATACATGTGTATGGGGGGGGGGGGGGTGGGGCCATTTCTTTCGTCTGTTTCCTTGCGCTACCTCGCAAACGCGGGAGACAGCGCCAAAGTATAAAAAAAAAAAGAAAGAAAAAAAAAATATATATATATATATATATATATATATATATATATATATATATATATATATATATATATATATATTCATTCATTTATTATATCTATTATATTTTGTCGCTGTCTCCCGCGTTAGCGAGGTAGCTCAAGGAAACAGACGAAAGAATGGCCTAACCCACCTACATACACATGTATATACATAAACGCCCACACTTGCACATATACATGCCTATACATTTCAACGTACACATACATATATATACACAGACATATACATATATACACATGTAAATATTCATACATGCTGCCTTCATCCATTCCTGCCGCCACCTCGCCACACGTGAAATGACACCCCCCCCCCTCCCGCGTGCGCGCAAGGTAGCGCCAGAAAAACACAACAAAGGCCACATTCGTTCACACTCAGTCTCTAGCTGTCATGTGTAATGCACCGAAAACACAGCTCCCTTTCCACATCCAGGCGCCACAAAACTTTCCATGGTTTACCACAGACGCTTCACATGTCCTGGTTCAATCCACTGATAGCACGTCCATCCCGATATACCACATCATTCTAAGTCACTCTATTCCTTGCACGCCTTTCACCTCCCTTCATGTTCAGGCCCCAATCGCTCAAAATCTTTTTCACTCCATCCTTCCACCTCCAATCTGGTCTCCCACTTCTAGTTCCCTCCACCTCTGACATATCCTCTTTGTCAATCTTTCCTCACTCATTCTCTCCATGTGACCAAACCATTTCAATACACCCTCTTCTGCTCTCTCAACCACACTCTTTGTATTACCACACATCTCACTTACCCTTTCATTACTTACTCGATCAAACCAGCTCACACCACATATTGTCCTCAGACATCTCATTTCCAACACATCCACCCTCCTCCGCACAACTCTATCTATCGCCCATTCTCACAACCATATTACATTGTTGGAGCCACTATTTCTTCAAACATACCCATTTTTGCTCTCCGAGATAACGTTCTCGCCTTCCACACAATCTTCAACGCTCCCAGAACCTTTGCCCCCTCCCCCACCCTGTGACTCACTTCCGCTTCCATGGTTCCATCCGCTGCCAAATCCACTTCCAGATATCTAAAACATTTCACTTCCTCCAGTTTTATTCCATTCAAACATACCTCCCAATTTGCTTGTCCCTCAACTCAACCGAACCTAATAACCTTGCTCTTATTCACATTCACTCAGAGCTTTCTTCTTTCACACACTTTTGCCAAATTCAGTCTTTACATATATATATATATATATATATATATATATATATATATATATATATATATATATATGGGAGCGGGGGGCTGGAAATCCTCCCCTCTGGGTTTTTTTTTAATTCTCCAAAAGAAGGAACAGAGAAGGGGGCCAGGTGAGGATATTCCCTCAAAGGCCCAGTCCTCTGTTCTTAACGCTACCTCGCTATTGCGGGAAATGGCGAATAGTAAGAATAAAAAAAAAAAATATATATATATATATATATATATATATATATATATATATATATATATATATATATATATATAAAGACATACGAGGGCCAACTACATAAAAGTAACTCACAAAGGTCGAGAAGAGAAGGCTAAAAGTTGAGTTCACATAGATATTAAAGATCATCACCGTCGTGGAAGACTACATCAGTCCGCTTTCACCCGTTGTAATGGATGCGAACTCCAAGTTTAGCATTTCACTTCGAGTGAGACAAAACACCTTTCTTCGAAAACACTAACGATACATATGGAAAATCAATACCAGCAAGAGTAGCTGAAAGTAACATTGACTTCTTTGGAAAGCGTTATTTCGGCCTCCGTAGTCTAGATAATGAGTTTACAGGTTCTTAATCAAGTCATCCACTTACCTCCCTACTCTCTCCACACTAAACTGAGTTTCTGATTTCTTCTGTTATCACAAATCAGCCTCGTCAACACCAAATACCCTGCTGCTGTTTACATTCTTCCCTATTCTTTTTTATCATTGTTGACCTCTCCAGTGTCAACCTAACTCGAAACTGAATGCAACTTTCTCTTGAAAACAATTGCGAGCAGGAGTAAAGAAGTGCAATTAATACCCAGTTCGAAAATGTCGTCTTATTGAAATGAGATTTTAATCATCATAGTATTGGCTTCCATTATTCTAGACGTTGCCTGACTCATGATCAGGTCGTGTGTGCCCAAGCTCAAGGAAAGCAAAGGCAGTATAAGCACCACAACCCAGGAAGCACAACGGTTCATTATACCATTTTATTTGCCACAACGTCTCTCCCTCCCCGTACCTCCACGTCCCAAGCACCTCACATTTGCCACTCCATTATCTCACATATTCAACAGTCAACTCAAAATATTTGTTCGACCTCCTCTTCTCCTCTTCTTTGCTTATTATCACCTCTATATCTACCCACTTCATCGATGCTCCCATTTGTTCTCTTGTTCTCCTCACATTACTCACCTCCCTCCAAAGCATTTTCTTTTTCTCCCTGAAGTTTGCCGATACTCTCTCATCCCATCTTTCATCTGCCGTCTTTTTCAGTCCCTGTACCTTCCTCTTGACCTCTTGCCGCTTCCTCGTGTACATCTCCCATTCAGCCGCACACCTTCCTTGCAGGCAAAGCCCCTACACCTCTCTTTTCTCTTTCACTAGAAACTTATCTTTTTCATCCCACCACTTACTATCTACTCCCACACTCCCACATCCCACCTTCTGCATCCCGCCCACTGATTCCCTAAATACCTCCCATTCCTCCCCCCCTCCCCCACAAACTACTCCTCTCACCTCCTGCAGTTCATCGCCCAATCTCTCCTGATATCTCCTCACACAAGCCTTCTTTTCCAAACTCACACGAATTCACCACCCTCTTCACATCCATGTTATTGCCTCGTTTCCTAAAGCCAATAACAACAATAACAACAACAATAATGATAATAATGATAATAGTAATAATAATGACGATAATGATGATAATGATATTGATAAAATCTTTCTTACTGAAATATAATGATGATGAAGACACTACTGCCACTACCACAGCTACTGCTGAAGAGGTGCGGCTAGAGGGCAGCAGCAGCAGGGGTTAGGGTCAGCACTGTCTACCCTGGCGTGAGGTTCCTGCAGCCTCAGCCTGGCAACCACCACTCCTTCTCCTCCTCCTCATACAGCTATTGTAGTTCTTGTATCGTGATCCTCCTCCTCCTCCTCCTCTTCCTCATACAGCTATTGTAGTTCTTGTATCGTGATCCTCCTCCTCCTCCTCCTCTGCCTCATACAGCTATTGTAGTTCTTGTATCGTGATCCTCCTCCTCCTCCTCCTCTTCCTCATACAGCTATTGTAGTTCTTGTATCGTGATCCTCCTTCTCTTCCTCATACAACTACTGTAGTGTTTCTATCTTGTTAGTAAAGCTAATAAAAAAGAAAGTTAAAATATCTCGACTCAAAATACATCAAGTCCGGTTATCTGGCAGACTATACAACACGGCAATATTTTGTAATACGACTGTGAGTCTGGTAGCTTTAGATGACCTGGTCCGGGTCGTTCAGTGTTGTGCCTTGACGTCATCATCCTGCCGATATAATAATGACGTATGTCACTTTCTTCCCTCTTCCCTCCACCTCCTCCTTCCCTTGCTCCTCCTCCTCGTCAACGACGCCCACCCCTACCACTCACCCTACACGAGGGACTGGCTGGCTGGCTGTACCCCCCTCCCCCTCACACACACACACACACACACACACACACACACACACACACACACACACACACACAATGATCGCATCAACAGGACCCTTAGGGTGTAGGTGTGTGTGGTGGTCCCACAGGCAGGTGTGTGTGTGTGTGTGTGTGTGTGTGTGTGTGTGTGTGTGTGTGTGTGTGTGTGTGTGAGTGTGTGTGTGTGTGGTGATCCCATAGGCAGGTGTGTGTGTGTGTAGTGGACCCACAGGCAGATGTGTGTGGTGGTCCCACAGTCAGGTGTGTGTGGTGATCCCACAGTCAGGTGTGTGTGGTGATCCCACAGTCAGGTGTCAGGCTGGGGTGTCAGGCTGGCCAGGGGACGGGAGAGGATGTCCTTGAGTGTAATTCATTGTTGTGGAACTTTTGAATATACACAACTCATGTACATGCGTACAGCTACGCACATACGTGAATACGCAAATATAATCTATATACCGAGGAGGAGGAATGGGATGTACTTAGGGAAGCAGTAATGGCTTGTGATGAAGTGAGAAGGAGATGGAGTAGGTGTTTTAAAGGTTTGTTGAATGTATTTGATGATAAAATGGCAGATATAGTGTGTTTTGGTCGGGGTGGTGTGCGACGTGAGAGGGTCAGGGAGAATGGTTTGGTGAAGAGAGACGAGGTAGTGAAAGCTTTGCGGAAGACGAAAGCCGGCAAGGCGGCTGGCTTGGATAGTATTGCAATGGAATTTATTAAAAAGGGGGTGACTGTGTTGTTGATTGGTTGGTGAGGATAATGAATGTATGTATTGATCATGGTAAAGTGCCTGAGAATTGACGGAATGCATGCATAGTGCCGTTGTACAAAGGCAAGGGAGATAAAGGTAAGTGCTCAAATTACAGAGACATAAGTTTGTTGAGTAATCCTGGAAAATTATATGGGAGGGTATTGATTGAGAGGGTGAAAGCATGTACAGAGCATCAGACTGGGGAAGAACTATGTGGTTTCAGAAGTGGTAGAGGTTGTGTGGGTCAGGTGTTTGCTTTGAAGAATATATATGAGAAATACTTAGAAAAACAGATGGATTTATATGTAGCATCTATGGATCTGGGGAAGGCAAATGACAGGATTGATAGAGATGCTCTGTGGAAGGTTTTAAGAGTATATGGCGTGGGAGTTAAGTTGTTAGAAGCAGTGAAAAGTTTTTACCAAGGAAATAAGACGTGTGCGAGTACGAGGAGAGGAAAGTGATTGGTTCCTTGTGAATGTTGGTTTGCGGCAGGGGTGCGTGATGTCTCCATGGTTGTTCAATTTGTTTATGGATGGGGTTGTTAAAGAGGTAAATGCAAGAGTGTTGGAGAGAGGGAGAAGTATGTAGTCTGTTGTGGATGAGAGAGCTTGGGAAGTGAGTCAGTTGTTGTTCGCTGATGATACAGCGCTGGTTGCTGATTCGGATGAAAAACTGCAGAAGTTGATAACTGAGTTTGGTAAGTGTGTAAATGAAGAAAGTTGAGAGTATATGTGAATAAGAGCAAGGTTATTAGGTTCAGTAGGGTTCAGGTAGAAGTTAACTGGGAAGTAAGTTTGAATGGAGAAAAAGTGGAGGAAGTGAGGTGTTTTAGATATATGGGAGTGGACTTAGCAGCGGATGGAACAATGGAAGCGGAGGTGATTCACAGGGTGGGGTAAGGGGCAAAGGCTCTGGGAGCGTTGAAGAACGTGTGGAAGGCGAGAACGTTATCTCGGAGAGCAAAATTGGTTATGTTTGAAGGAATAGTCGTTCCAGCAATGTTATATAGTTGCGAGGCATGGGCTATAGATAGGGTTGTGCGGAGGAGGGTGGATGTGTTGGAAATGTAATGACTGAGGACAATATGTGGTGTGAGGTGATTTGATCGAGTAGGTAATGAAAGGATATGAGAGACGTGTGGTAATGAAAAGAGTGTGGTTGAGAAAGCAGAAGAGTGTGTGATGAAATGTCTTGGGCACATGGAGAGAATGAGTGAGGAAAGATTGACAGAGAGGATATATGTGTCAGAGGTTGGGGGGGGGGGGGAGAGAGAGAGAGAGAGAGAGAGAGAGAGAGAGAGAGAGAGAGAGAGAGAGAGAGAGAGAGAGAGAGAGAGAGAGAGAGAGAGAGAGAGAGAAGCGGGAGACCAAATTGGATGTGGATGGATGGAGTGAAAAAGATTTTGAGCGATCGCGGCCTTACCGTACAGAAGGGTGAAGGGCGTGCAAGGAATAGAGTGAATTGGAACGATGTGGTATACTGGGGTCGACATGCTGTCAATGGATTGAACCAGGGCATGTGAAACGTCTGGGTCAAAACATGGAAAGGTTTGTGGGGCCTGGATGTGGAAAGGGAGCTGTGGTTTCAGTGCATTACACATGACAGGTAGAGACTGAGTGCGAACGAATGTGGCCTGTTTTGTCTGTTCCTAGGGCTACCTCGCTGGAGGGAGGGGTGGGTGGGGGGGATGGGCGTTGAAGGGGGGAATGCTTCTTCATGTGTAGCGGAGTGGCGACGAGAATGGATGAAGGTAAAAAGTATGATTATGTACATGTGTATATATGTATTAGTCTGCGAATGTATATGTATGTATGTTGAAATGGATATGTACGTATATGTGCATGAATGGGCGTTTATGTAGATGCATGTGTATGTGGGTGGGCTGGGCCATTCCTCGTCTGTTTCCTTGCGCAAGTGCTTGTAATATTGCTTTACAGTACAATAACGCCATCAGCAAGACCTTAATGAATAGTAGGCCATATCGTGCAACATTTGGGAGTGTTTACACCGTCAAATGCAAGGCATGTAAATATATCTATGAAGCCAGACCGGTAAGACTGTAACGTCAGGAACAAAGTGTGATGTTGGGATTTAAATAACTTGGTTAAGTACTGGCACCTGAGAAGGAGGATTGTCTCCACGAAACATGTCGTGCCACATGTACGGAAAGAATTACATATTAAATAGAATTGTATGAAGTCATACCGAAGTGCGACTTCCCCTTCATACTATCATCACAGACAAATGTGAGAATGATATATATATATATATATATATATATATATATATATATATATATATATATATATATATATATATATATATATACATATATATATATATATATATATATATATATATATATATATATATATATATATATATATATATACACACACACACACACACACACACACACACACACACACACACACACACACACATATATATTTGGACGATTTTTGCAGGGAAAAAATGCAATTGAGTGGGAGAAGTATAAAAGAAAGAGACAGGAGGTCAAGAGAAAGGTGCAAGAGGTGAAAAAAAGGGCAAATGAGAGTTGGGGTGAGAGACTATCAGTAAATTTTAGGGAGAATAAAAAGATGTTCTGGAAGGAGGTAAATAGGGTGCGTAAGACAAGGGAGCAAATGGGAACTTCAGTGAAGGGCGTAAATGGGGAGGTGATAACAAGTAGCGGTGATGTGAGAAGGAGATGGAATGAGTATTTTGAAGGTTTGTTGAATGTGTCTGATGACAGAGTGGCAGATATAGGGTGTTTTGGTCGAGGTGGTGTGCAAAGTGAGAGGGTTAGGGAAAATGATTTGGTAAACAGAGAAGAGGTAGTAAAAGCTTTGCGGAAGATGAAAGCCGGCAAGGCAGCAGGTTTGGATGGTATTGCAGTGGAATTTATTAAGAAAGGGGGTGACTGTATTGTTGACTGGTTGGTAAGGTTATTTAATGTATGTATGACTCATGGTGAGGTGCCTGAGGATTGGCGGAATGCGTGCATAGTGCCATTGTACAAAGGCAAAGGGGATAAGAGTGAGTGCTCAAATTACAGAGGTATAAGTTTGTTGAGTATTCCTGGTAAATTATATGGGAGGGTATTGATTGAGAGGGTGAAGGCATGTACAGAGCATCAGATTGGGGAAGAGCAGTGCGGTTTCAGAAGTGGTAGAGGATGTGTGGATCAGGTGTTTGCTTTGAAGAATGTATGTGAGAAATACTTAGAAAAGCAAATGGATTTGTATGTAGCATTTATGGATCTGGAGAAGGCATATGATAGAGTTGATAGAGATGCTCTGTGGAAAGTATTAAGAATATATGGTGTGGGAGGCAAGTTGTTAGAAGCAGTGAAAAGTTTTTATCGAGGATGTAAGGCATGTGTACGTGTAGGAAGAGAGGAAAGTGATTGGTTCTCAGTGAATGTAGGTTTGCGGCAGGGGTGTGTGATGTCTCCATGGTTGTTTAATTTGTTTATGGATGGGGTTGTAAAGGAGGTAAATGCAAGAGTCCTGGAAAGAGGGGCAAGTATGAAGTCTGTTGGGGATGAGAGAGCTTGGGAAGTGAGTCAATTGTTGTTCGCTGATGATACAGCGCTGGTGGCTGATTCATGTGAGAAACTGCAGAAGCTGGTGACTGAGTTTGGTAAAGTGTGTGGAAGAAGAAAGTTGAGAGTAAATGTGAATAAGAGCAAGGTTATTAGGTACAGTAGGGGTGAGGGTCAAGTCAATTGGGAGGTGAGTTTGAATGGAGAAAAACTGGAGGAAGTGAAGTGCTTTAGATATCTGGGAGTGGATCTGTCAGCGGATGGAACCATGGAAGCGGAAGTGGATCATAGGGTGGGGGAGGGGGCGAAAATTTTGGGAGCCTTGAAAAATGTGTGGAAGTCGAGAACATTATCTCGGAAAGCAAAAATGGGTATGTTTGAGGGAATAGTGGTTCCAACAATGCTGTATGGTTGCGAGGCGTGGGCTATGGATAGAGATGTGCGCAGGAGGATGGATGTGCTGGAAATGAGATGTTTGAGGACAATGTGTGGTGTGAGGTGGTTTGATCGAGTAAGTAACGTAAGGGTAAGAGAGATGTGTGGAAATAAAAAGAGCGTGGTTGAGAGAGCAGAAGAGGGTGTTTTGAAATGGTTTGGGCACATGGAGAGAATGAGTGAGGAGAGATTGACCAAGAGGATATATGTGTCGGAGGTGGAGGGAACGAGGAGAAGAGGGAGACCAAATTGGAGGTGGAAAGATGGAGTGAAAAAGATTTTGTGTGATCGGGGCCTGAACATGCAGGAGGGTGAAAGGAGGGCAAGAAATAGAGTGAATTGGAGTCATGTGGTATACAGGGGTTGACGTGCTGTCAGTGGATTGAAGCAAGGCATGTGAAGCGTCTGGGGTAAACCATGGAAAGCTGTGTAGGTATGTATATTTGCGTGTGTGGACGTGTGTATGTACATGTGTATGGGGGGGGGGGGGCCATTTCTTTCGTCTGTTTCCTTGCGCTACCTCGCAAACGCGGGAGACAGCGACAAAGTATAAAAAAAAAAAAAAAAAAAAAATATATATATATATATATATATATATATATATATACATATATATATATATATATATATATATATATATATATATATATATATATATATATATATATGTATATATATATATATATATATATATATATATATATATATATATATATATATATATATATATATATATATATATTGAAAGGATCACAATTTTGCGCATGATCAAGATATTCCTACGAGTCAACTGGGAAAATGAAACACGATACGTCTCTTCGAGGTATATCAACTGACTTATATTTCTCTCTTGTGTCTCCTCTTACGATGTGATTATTACATGAAAGTGCACTTGGGAACTATTCGTGCTTCATTTTCCCCGTGGACTCATAGGAACATATATATATATATATATATATATATATATATATATATATATATTTTTTTTTTTTTGCTTTGTCGCTGTCTCCCGCGTTTGCGAGGTAGCGCAAGGAAACAGACGAAAGAAATGGCCCAACCCACCCCCATACACATGTATATACATACGTCCACACACGCAAATATACATACCTACACAACTTTCCATGGTTTACCCCAGACGCTTCACATGCCTTGATTCAATCCACTGACAGCACGTCAACCCCGGTATACCACATCGCTCCAATTCACTCTATTCCTTGCCCTCCTTTCACCCTCCTGTATGTTCAGGCCCCGATCACACAAAATCTTTTTCACTCCATCTTTCCACCTCCAATTTGGTCTCCCTCTTCTCCTCGTTCCCTCCACCTCCGACACATATATTCTCTTGGTCAATCTTTCCTCACTCATTCTCTCCATGTGCCCGAACCATTTCAAAACTTCTGCTCTCTCAACCACGCTCTTTTTATTTCCACACATCTCTCTTACCCTTACGTTACTTACTCGATCAAACCACCTCACACCACACATTGTCCTCAAACATCTCATTTCCAGCACATCCATCCTCCTGCGCACAACTCTATCCATAGCCCACGCCTCGCAACCATACAACATTGTTGGAACCACTATTCCTTCAAACATACCCATTTTTGCTTTCCGAGATGATGTTCTCGACTTCCACACATTCTTCAAGGCTCCCAGAATTTTCGCCCCCTCCCCCACCCTATGATCCACTTCCGCTTCCATGGTTCCATCCGCTGTCAGATCCACTCCCAGATATCTAAAACACTTCACTTCCTCCAGTTTTTCTCCATTCAAACTCACCTCCCAATTGACTTGACCCTCAACCCTACTGTACCTAATAACCTTGCTCTTATTCACATTTACTCTTAACTTTCTTCTTTCACACACTTTACCAAACTCAGTCACCAGCTTCTGCAGTTTCTCACATGAATCAGCCACCAGCGCTGTATCATCAGCGAACAACAACTGACTCACTTCCCAAGCTCTCTCATCCCCAACAGACTTCATACTTGCCCCTCTTTCCAAAACTCTTGCATTCACCTCCCTAACAACCCCATCCATAAACAAATTAAACAACCATGGAGACATCACACACCCCTGCCGCAAACCTACATTCACTGAGAACCAATCACTTTCCTCTCTTCCTACACGTACACATGCCTTACATCCTCGATAAAAACTTTTCACTGCTTCTAACAACTTGCCTCCCACACCATATATTCTTAATACCTTCCACAGAGCATCTCTATCAACTCTATCATATGCCTTCTCCAGATCCATAAATGCTACATACAAATCCATTTGAATATATATATATATATATATATATATATATATATATATATATATATATATATATATATATATCCCTGGGGATAGGCGAGAAAGAATACTTCTCACGCATTCCTCACGTGTCGTTGAAGGCGACTACAGGGGACGGGAGCGGGGGGTCTGGAAACCCTCCCCTCCTTGTATTTTAACTGTCTAAAAGGGGAAACAGAAGGAGTCACGTGGGGAGTGGTCATTCTCCTCGAAAGCGATTGGGGTGTCTAAATGTGGGTGGATGTAACCAAGATGAGAAAAAAGGAGAGATAGGTAGTATATTTGAGGAATGGAACCTGGATGTTTTGGCTCTGAGTGAAACGAAGCTCAAGGGTAGAGGGGAAGAGTGGTTTGGGAACGTTTTGGGAGTAAAATCAGGGGTTGGTGGGAGGACAAGAGCAATGGAAGGAATAGCACTTCTCCTGAAACAGGAGTGGTGGGAGCATGTGATAGTGTATGAAAGTAAGCTTTAGATTGATATGGGTAAAACTGAAAGTGGATGGAGAGAGATGGGTGATTATTGGTGCATATGCGCCTGGGCATGAGAAGAAAGATCATGAGAGGCAAGTGTTTTGGGAGCAGCTGAGTGAGTGTGTTAGTAGTTTTGATGTACGAGACCGGGTTATAGTGATGGGTGATTTGATGCAAAGGTGAGTAATGTGGCAGTTGAGGGAATAATTGGTGCACATGGGGTGTTCAGTGTTGTAAATGGAAATTGTGAAGAGCTTGTAGATTTGTGTGCTGAAAAAGGACTGGTGATTGGGAATACGTGGTTTAAAAAGAGAGATATACATAAGTATACGTATGTAAGTAGGAAAGATGGCCAGAGAGCGTTATTGGATTACGTTATCTTGCTTTCCGAGATAATGTTCTCGCCTTCCACACATTTTTCAACGTACACCATCTCCAGAAAGTATGGGTGCAGGATGGGTGTGATCGATGACTACGGAAAACATACGTTTTACTTGTGATATGTCGGGAGGGTTGGTACATGTATCCTCACTACCCTCCCACCTGGTATCCAGGTACAGTGAATGTTGTCATATGGGAACGAGTTTAACAGTCAAATGACTACCATCATATATTGTGAGGAGACGGGTGGTACCACTGGTGACATACATAGTAATATAAGAAGTTAACAGTCAGTGCGTTTGTTTCATCGTTACAGTTTGATACTACATTTGGCTCAATAATGAAAAAGGGTTCGGTCGTGTGAACGTGACATGAACTACGAACCACGCGCCATGAACCACAAGAGCACGTTGGGTGTGAGGCAATATGGGGCAGTAGTGCCATACACATGCCAGTCGATATGGAAACCTCACAGGGAACACGAGGAGGTATTATCGCCCTTCATAACAAAGGTTAGTTAGTATGGTGTGTCTGATGCTGCCCAGCGGGTGGGAGGGTTGGTGTCCACCAGGATACTACATCACGATGGATCAGGCGACACCTGGAAACTGATGCTACAGATGACAGGCCTCGGAGCGGCCGCCCATGTGCACCGCCCCTGTGGACGACCAGGTTGAGTAGTGTATTTGATATCATGAAATGACGTGGAAGTATATATTCTTACGTCTGTTTGTGTAATTACAAACATGTACGGAATGAGTACGACAAAATATATATCCATATATCAACGCTGGCAACTCACCAGGATTACAGGGCTGCCAACATGAGACCAGAACAACTGGCACATCTCAATACCTATCGTCGCTGGTCTCAAAATGTTCCCATTAAAGTCTACACCGATATTTTCTTGAGCTTCAGTATAAATCATACTTGCTTGCCTTCATCCATTCCCAGCATCGCCACCCCCTGCGTCATTGAGGTAGCGCCAGGAAACAGATAAAGAAAGGCCACATCCGCATGTATCCATACATGAGCTGTCACGTGTAATGCACCGAAACCACAGCTCTCTGTCCACATCGAGGCCTAACAAACCTTTCCATGGTTTACTTCAAACGTTTCACATGCTTTGTGTATATCTCTCTTTTTAAACCAGGTATTCCCAATCACTAGTCTTTCTTCAGCACAATTTCATAAGCTCTTCACCATTTCCATTCATAACACTGATTACTCCATAACTCCAATTATACCTTTTACTGCCACAATACTTACCTTCTCATTTAAATCATCCATCACTAATACCTTGTCTCGTGCAACAAAACTGCTGACACTCTCATTCAGCTACTTCAAAAACACTTGGCTCTCGTGATCTTTCTTCTCATGGCCAGGTGCATAAGCACCAATAATCACAAATCTCTCGCAATCCACTTTCAGTTCTACCCTCATCAATCTAGAATTCATTTTCTTACACCCTAACACACACTCCCACAACTCTTGCTTCAAGAGTAGTGCAACTCCCTCCTTAGCTCTTGCTTTCTCACCAACCCCTGACTTTACTCAGGAGACTTTCCCAAACTATTCTTTCCGTTTACCCTGGAGTTTCGTTTCACTTAGAGCCAGAACATCCAGGTTTCTTTCCTCAAGCATACTACCTATCTCTCCTTTCTTTTTATCTTGGTTACATCCACACGCATTAAGACACCCCAAATTGAGCCTTCGAGGAGGATGAGCACTCCCCGCTTGACTCCTTCTGTTTTCTCTTTTAAGAATTGAAATACTAGAAGGGGAAGGGTTTCCATCCCCAGCTCCAGCCCCCTTTAGTCGTCTTTTACGTTACACAGGGAGTACGGAGGTAGAAAGATGGAGTGAAAAAGATTTTGAGCGATCGGTGCCTGAACATGCAGGAGGGTGAAAGACGTGCAAAGAATATAGTGAATTGGAACGATGTCGATGTGGATCGACGTGCTGTCAATGGATTGAACCAGGGCATGTGAAGCGTCTAGGGTAAACCATGGAAAGTTTTGTGGGGCCTGGATGTGGAAAGGGAGCTGAGGGTGAACGAATGCGGCCTTTGTTGTCGTTTCCTAGCGCTACCTCGCGCGCGTGCGGGAGGAGGGGGGGGTCATTTCATGTGTGGCGGGGTGGCGAAGGGAATGAATAAAGGCAGCAAGTATGAATTATGTACAGGTTTATCTATGTATATGTCTGTGTGTATACATATTTACACACACACATAACTATATATATATATATATATATATATATATATATATATATATATATATATATATATATATATATATATATTTTTTTTTTATTATACTTTGTCGCTGTCTCCCGCGTTTGCGAGGTAGCGCAAGGAAACAGACGAAAGAAATGGCCCAACCCCCCCCCCCATACACATGAATATACATACGTCCACACACGCAAATATATATACCTACACAGCTTTCCATGGTTTACCCCAGACGCTTCACATGCCTTGATTCAATCCACTGACAGCACGTCAACCCCGGTATACCACATCGCTCCAATTCACTCTATTCCTTGCCCTCCTTTCACCCTCCTGCATGTTCAGGCCCCGATCACTCAAAATCTTTTTCACTCCATCTTTCCACCTCCAATTTGGTCTCCCACTTCTCGTTCCCTCCACCTCCGACACATATATCCTCTTGGTCAATCTTTCCTCACTCATTCTCTCCATGTGCCCAAACCACTTCAAAACACCCTCTTCTGCTCTCTCAACCACGCTCTTTTTATTTCCACACATCTCTCTTACCCTTACGTTACTCACTCGATCAAACCACCTCACACCACACATTGTCCTCAAACATCTCATTTCCAGCACATCCATCCTCCTGCGCACAACTCTATCCATAGCCCACGCCTCGCAACCATACAACATTGTTGGAACCACTATTCCTTCAAACATACCCATTTTCGCTTTCCAAGATAATGTTCTCGACTTCCACACATTCTTCAAGGCCCCCAGAATTTTCGCCCCCTCCCCCACCCTATGATCCACTTCCGCTTCCATGGTTCCATCCGCTGCCAGATCCACTCCCAGATATCTAAAACACTTCACTTCCTCCAGTTTTTCTCCATTCAAACTCACCTCCCAATTGACTTGACCCTCAACCCTACTTTACCTAATAACCTTGCTCTTATTCACATTTACTCTTAACTTTCTTCTTCCACACACTTTACCAAACTCAGTCACCAGCTTCTGCAGTTTCTCACATGAATCAGCCACCAGCGCTGTATCATCAGCGAACAACAACTGACTCACTTCCCAAGCTCTCTCATCCCCAACAGACTTCATACTTGCCCCTCTTTCCAAAACTCTTGCATTCAACTCCCTAACAACCCCATCCATAAACAAATTAAACAACCATGGAGACATCACACACCCCTGCCGCAAACCTACATTCACTGAGAACCAATCACTTTCCTCTCTTCCTACACGTACACATGCCTTACATCCTCGATAAAAACTTTTCACTGCTTCTAACAACTTGCCTCCCACACCATATATTCTTAATACCTTCCACAGAGCATCTCCATCAACTCTATCATATGCCTTCTCCAGATCCATAAATGCTACATACAAATCCATTTGCTTTTCTAAGTATTTCTCACATACATTCTTCAAAGCGAACACCTGATCCACGCATCCTCTACCACTTCTGAAACCACACTGCTCTTCCCCAATCTGATGCTCTGTACATGCCTTCACCCTCTCAATCAATACCCTCCCATATAATTTACCAGGAATACTCAACAAACTTATACCTCTGTAATTTGAGCACTCACTCTTATCCCCTTTGCCTTTGTACAATGGCACTATGCACGCATTCCGCCAATCCTCAGGCACCTCACCATGAGTCATACATACATTAAATAACCTTACCAACCAGTCAACAATACAGTCACCCCTTTTTTAATAAATTCCACTGCAATACCATCCAAACCTGCTGCCTTGCCGGCTTTCATCTTCCGCAAAGCTTTCACTACCTCTTCTCTGTTTACCAAATCATTTTCCCTAACCCTCTCACTTTGCACACCACCTCGACCAAAACACCCTATATCTGCCACTCTATCATCAAACACATTCAACAAACCTTCAAAATACTCACTCCATCTCCTTCTCACATCACCACTACTTGTTATCACCTCCCCATTTGCGCCCTTCACTGAAGTTCCCATTTGCTCCCTTGTCTTACGCACTTTATTTACCTCCTTCCAGAACATCTTTTTATCCTCCCTAAAATTTAATGATACTCTCTCACCCCAACTCTCATTTGTCCTTTTTTTCACCTCTTGCACCTTTCTCTTGACCTCCTGTCTTTTCTTTTATACATCTCCCACTCAATTGCATTTTTTCCCTGCAAAAATCGTCCAAATGCCTCTCTCTTCTCTTTCACTAATACTCTTACTTCTTCATCCCACCACTCACTACCCTTTCTAATCAACCCACCTCCCACTCTTCTCATGCCACAAGCATCTTTTGCGCAATCCATCACTGATTCCCTAAATACATCCCATTCCTCCCCCATTCCCCTTACTTCCATAGTTCTCACCTTTTTCCATTCTGTACTCAGTCTCTCCTGGTACTTCCTCACACAGGTCTCCTTCCCAAGCTCACTTACTCTCACCACCCTCTTCACCCCAACATTCACTCTTCTTTTCTTAAAACCCATACAAATCTTCACCTTAGCCTCCACAAGATAATGATCAGACATCCCTCCAGTTGCACCTCTCAGCACATTAACATCCAAAAGTCTCTCTTTCGCACGCCTGTCAATTAACACGTAATCCAATAACGCTCTCTGGCCATCTCTCCTACTTACATAAGTATACTTATGTATATCTCGCTTTTTAAACCAGGTATTCCCAATCATCAGTCCTTTTTCAGCACATAAATCTACAAGCTCTTCACCATTTACACTTACAACACTGAACACCACATGTATACCAATTATTCCCTCAACTGCCACATTACTCACCTTTGCATTCAAATCACCCATCACTATAACCCGGTCTCGTGCATCAAAACCACTAACACACTCATTCAGCTGCTCCCAAAGCACTTGACTCTCATGATCTTTCTTCTCATGCCCAGGTGCATATGCACCAATAATCACCCACCTCTCTCCATCAACTTTCAGTTTTACCCATATTAATCGAGAATTTACTTTCTTACATTCTATCACATACTCCCATAACTCCTGTTTCAGGAGTATTGCTACTCCTTCCCTTGCTCTTGTCCTCTCACTAACCCCTGACTTTACTCCCCAGACATTCCCAAACCACTCTTCCCCTTTATCCTTGAGCTTCGTTTCACTCAGAGCCAAAACATCTAGGTTCCTTTCCTCAAACATACTACCTATCTCTCCTTTTTTCACATCTTGGTTACATCCACACACATTTAGGCACCCCACTCTGAGCCTTCGAGGAGGATGAGCACTCCCCGCGTGACTCCTTCTTCTGTTTCCCATTTTAGAAAGTTAATACAAGGAGGGGAGGATTTCTGGCCCCCCGCTCCCGTCCCCTCTAGTCGCTTTCTACGACACACGAGGAATACGTGGGAAGTATTCTTTCACCGCTATCCCCAGGGATAATATACATATATATATACATATATACATACACACACATACACATACATACGCACATATACACACACACACACACACATACATATATATACATATGAAAAATGTAAGAAACAATTTAGAAAACTGAAACTTCTAGCTTGAAATGAATGAAAAAATGAATGTCACATAATGGTTCAACCTCTGGCTACGGAAAAAGGAAATGTATAATTTATTTACACAAACGTCAATAGCAGTTCTCATCAATTTAACCACTGTATCAATAAGCTTCAATGTCTAAGCTACATTTTTCTCCAATTTCACTATCATGTATATATATATATATATATATATATATATATATATATGAATGTTGGGGTGAAGAGGGTGGTGAGAGTAAGTGAGCTTGGGAAGGAGACTTGTGTGACGAAGTACCAGGAGAGACTGAGTACAGAATGGAAAACGATGAGAACAATGGAAGTAAGGGGAGTGGGGGAGGAATGGGATGTATTTAGGGAATCAGTGATGGATTGCGCAAAAGATGCATGTGGCATGAGAAGAGTGGGAGGTGGGTTGATTAGAAAGGGTAGTGAGTGGTGGGATGAAGAAGTAAGATTATTAGTGAAAGAGAAGAGAGAGGCATTTGGACGATTTTTGCAGGGAAAAGATGCAATTCAGTGAGAGATGTATAAAAGAAAGAGACAGGAGGTCAAGAGAAAGGTGCAAGAGGTGAAAGAGAGGGCAAATGAGAGTTGGGGTGAGAGAGTATCATTAAATTTTAGGGAGAATAAAAAGATGTTCTGGAAGGAGGTAAATAAAGTGCGTAAGACAAGGGAGCAAATGGGAACTTCAGTGAAGGGCGCAAATGGGGAGGTGATAACAAGTAGTGGTGATGTGAGAAGGAGATGGAGTGAGTATTTTGAAGGTTTGTTGAATGTGTTTGATGATAGAGTGGCAGATATAGGGTGTTTTGGTCGAGGTGGTGTGCAAAGTGAGAGGGTTAGGGAAAATGATTTGGTAAACAGAGAAGAGGTAGTAAAAGCTTTGCGGAAGATGAAAGCCGGCAAGGCAGCAGATTTGGATGGAATTGCAGTGGAATTTATTAAAAAAGGGGGTGACTGTATTGTTGACTGGTTTGTAGGGTTATTTAATGTATGTATGACTCATGGTGAGGTGTCTGAGGATTGGCGGAATGCGTGCATAGTGCCATTGTACAAAGGCAAAGGGGATAAGAGTGAGTGCTCAAATTAGGTTTGCGGCAGGGGTGTGTGATGTCTCCATGGTTGCTTAATTTGTTTATGGATGGGGTTGTTAGGGAGTTGAATGCAAGAGTTTTGGAAAGAGGGGCAAGTATGAAGTCTGTTGGGGATGAGAGAGCTTGGGAAGTGAGTCAGTTGTTGTTCGCTGATGATACAGCGCTGGTGGCTGATTCATATGAGAAACTGCAGAAGCTGGTGACTGAGTTTTGTAAAGCGTGTGAAAGAAGAAAGTTAAGAGTAAATGTGAATAAGAGCAAGGTTATTAGGTAAAGTAGGGTTGAGGGTCAAGCCAATTGGGAGGTAAGTTTGAATGGAGAAAAACTGGAGGAAGTAAAGTGTTTTAGATATCTGGGAGTGGATCTGGCAGCGGATGGAACCATGAAAGCGGAAGTGGATCATAGAGTGGGTGAGGGGGCGAAAATTCTGGGAGCCTTGAAGAATGTGTGGAAGTCGAGAACATTATCTCGGAAAGCAAAAATGGGTATGTTTGAAGGAATAGTGGTTCCAACAATGTTGTATGATTGCGAGGCGTGGGCTATGGATAGAGTTGTGCGCAGGAGGATGGATGTGCTGGAAATGAGATGTTTGAGGACAATGTGTGGTGTGAGGTGGTTTGATCGAGTAAGTAACGTAAGGGTAAGAAAGATGTGTGGAAATAAAAAGAGCGTGGTTGAGAGAGCAGAAGAGGGTGTTTTGAAATGGTTTGGGCACATGGAGAGAATGAGTGAGGAAAGATTGACCAAGAGGATATATGTGTCGGAGGTGGAGGGAACGAGAAGTGGGAGACCAAATTGGAGGTGGAAAGATGGAGTGAAAAAGATTTTGTGTGATCGGGGCCTGAACATGCAGGAGGGTGCAGGGAGGGCAAGGAATAGAGTGAATTGGATCGATGTGGTATACCGGGGTTGACGTGCTGTCAGTGGATTGAATCAGGGCATGTGAAGCGTCTAGGGGAAACCATGGAAAGCTGTGTAGGTATGTATATTTGCGTGTGTGGACGTATGTATATACATGTGTATGATGGTGGGTTGGGCCATTTCTTTCGTCTGTTTCCTTGCGCTACCTTGCAAACGCGGGAGACAGGGACAAAGCAAAAAAAAAAATATGTATATATATATATATATATATTATTATTATTATTATTTTGCTTTGTCGCTGTCTCCCGCGTTTGCGAGGTAGCGCAAGGAAACAGACGAAAGAAATGGCCCAACCCACCCCCATACACATGTATATACGTACACGTCCACACACGGAATTATACATACCTATACATCTCAATGTACACATATATATACAAACACAGACACATAGATATATACCCATGCACACAATTCACACTGTCTGCCTTTATTCATTCCCATCGCCACCTCGCCACACATGGAATACCATCCCCCTACCCCCTCATGTGTGCGAGGTAGCGCTAGGAAAAGACAACAAAGGCCCCATATATATATATATATATATATATATATATATATATATATATATATATATATATATATATATATATATATATGATTGTGAACGAATGTGGCTTTTGTCTTTCCTAGCGCTACCTCGTCCCCTGTGTGTGCGTGTGTGTGTGGGGGGGGGGGGATACTATTTAAACAACCATGGAGACATCACGCACCCCTACCGCAAGCCGACATTCACTGGGAACCAATCATTTTCCTCTCTTCCTACTCGTACACATGCCTTACATCCTTGGTAAAAAATTTTCACTATTTCTTACAACTTGCCTCCCACACCATATATTCTTAATACCTTCCACAGAGCATCTCTGTCAACTCTGTCATATGCCTTCTCCAGATCCTTAAATGCTACATACAAATCCATCTGTTATCTAAGAATTTCTCACATGCATTCTTCAAAGCAAACACCTTATCCACACATCCTGTAACACTTCTGAAACCACACTGCTCTTCCCCAATCTGATGCTCTGTACATGCCTTTACCCTCTCAATCAATACCCTTCCATATAATTTCCCAGGAATACTCAACAAACTTATCCCTCTGTAATTTGAACACTCACCTTTACCCCCTTTCCCTCTGTACCATAGCACTATGCATGCATTCCGCCAATTCTCAGGCTCTTCACCATGATCCTCATATACATTAAATATCCTTACCAACCAATCAACAATGCAGTCATCCCCTTTTTCAATAAATTCCACTGCAATACCATCCAAACCCGCCGCTTTGCCGGCTTTCATCTTCCATAAAGCTTTCACTACCTCTTCTCTGTTTACGAAACCATTCTCTCTGACTCTCTCACTTCGCACACCACCCCGACCAAAACACCCTATATCTGCCACTCTGTGATCGAACACATTGTTTTAATTGTTTTCATCAAAATCCTTACTGTATTCATAGAAAGTGTCGCTGGGAACTGCTCAAGGACATGATCAGCTTGGGTGTCACATTGGTTGTGTGCTCCAGAGCATGATGGACCGGTGTGTATTTGATCCCACCGCCTTTTGTCACGGAAAACAGTAAGGACTGCGCTTTCATTGGCTTCTCGTCTTCTTCCCTCTCACGCGATCTAGAGATACGTCCTTTCTTCCTCTTCTTCATTTTTCTTTATCTTATTCTTCTTTTGCTATTTTCATCTATCTTCTTCTTCTTCTTCTTCTTCTTCTTCTTCTTCTTCTTCTATTTCTTCATTTCATTCATCTCTTTCTTCTTCATTTCTTCTTCATTTCATTCTCCTCCTTCATTTTCTTCTTCTTCTTCTTCTTCTCCTTCTTCTTCTTCTTCTTTAATGACCCCGTTTTCCATCCTCTATATTCCCATTCACTTCCGGTATCCCTCACAGACATGTGAATGTTTATTATGTGGTAGAGCACTTTCTTGGTAACGATAGTAGCCAGAGGGGTCGAGAAGGCTGCCTGTCAGAATCACATGTGGGGAACTTTGGCCTCTCACAACGAATTCTAAGTAAATGTTTATGGGTGACTAAGGCAAACTTCATGACACATTCAAAAGTAAAGAAATTCTTTCTCTTTTGAAGGTATCGTTCATATTTTTTGGCAAGGGAAATCTATATGTTTGTATCTTTACAAGTGCAATTACCTAATTTGTAACTACCTGATTGTACTGTACGGGGAGGGAGTTCTTCACCAGTTGTACCCCATCTCTCGAACATGATTGTATGACTACTATTTGTGTGTTGCGGGGAGAGTGTTACACTCGCGTGTTGTGTGTGTGTGTGTGTGTGTGCACGAGCTTGCGTGTTCGTGTCTTTTAATTTGATGAACTTTTCTTTTGATAAATAACTGGTTAAGATCATTCAGTTGTGTCAAGTTATAGTTTGCGTTGAACTTCCTGGACAAAGTCATAGTTGTCTACATCCTACTTCTGGCAGCGCAGCTACGGACCAGCGTGGGTCTGCCGCCTTGGGCTGGCTACTGCTTCTTGCAAGCCGTGCGGCTGAAACTATCGTACGGCTTCGAGGGCGGAAGGGATCTGCATGGGACCAGTTTGCTGACCTGGCCACAAGGTGCAGTGCATTGTACACAGATTAATAGGAAAAATACCCGAGATCTTTCAAAAGCTGAAAGATCTTATTCTGAAAACTAGTTCTCCACGTACGGCTTTCAGATCTAGTAATCTTCATTTCAAGACAGCTTCTCTCTCTCTCTCTCTCTCTCTCTCTCTCTCTCTCTCTCTCTCTCTCTCTCTCTCTCTCTCTCATATTGGTACTGCTTCATGTTACTGGATCTCTCATTTATGAGTATGTGATTTATCACGTCCAGAGAGAGAGAGAGAGAGAGAGAGAGAGAGAGAGAGAGAGAGAGAGAGAGAATATATATATATATATATATATATATATATATATATATATATATATATATATATATATATATATATATACATATATATATATATATATATATATATATATATATATATATATATATATATATATATATATATATAATTTACCAGGAATACTCAACAAACTTATACCTCTGTAATTTGAGCACTCACTCTTATCCCCTTTGCCTTTGTACAATGGCACTATGCACGCATTACGCCAATCCTCAGGCACCTCACCATGAGTCATACATACATTAAATAACCTTACCAACCAGTCAACAATACAGTCACCCCCTTTTTTTTGATATATTCCACTGCAATACCATCCAAACCTGCTGCCTTGCCGGCTTTCATCTTCCGCAAAGCTTTTACTACCTCTTCTCTGTTTACCAAATCATTTTCCCTAACCCTCTCACTTTGCACACCACCTCGACCAAGACACCCTATATCTGCCACTCTATCATCAAACACATTCATTGACTGAGAGGGTGAAGGCATGTACAGAGCATCAGATTGGGGAAGAGCAGTGTGGTTTCAGAAGTGGTAGAGGATGTGTGGATCAGGTGTTTGCTTTGAAGAATGTATGTGAGAAATACTTAGAAAAGCAAATGGATTTGTATGTAGCATTTATGGATCTGGAGAAGGCATATGATAGAGTTGATAGAGATGCTCTGTGGAAGGTATTAAGAATATATGGTGTGGGAGGCAAGTTGTTAGAAGCAGTGAAAAGTTTTTATCAAGGATGTAAGGCATGTGTACGTGTAGGAAGAGAGGAAAGTGATTCGTTCTCAGTGAATGTAGGTTTGCGGCAGGGGTGTGTGATGTCTCCATGGTTGTTTAATTTGTTTATGGATGGGGTTGTTAGGGAGGTAAATGCAAGAGTTTTGGAAAGAGGGGCAAGTATGAAGTCTGTTGTGGATGAGAGAGCTTGGGAAGTGAGTCAGTTGTTGTTCGCTGATGATACAGCGCTGGTGGCAGATTCATGTGAGAAACTGCAGAAGCTGGTGACTGAGTTTGGTAAAGTGTGTGAAAGAAGAAAATTAAGAGTAAATGTGAATAAGAACAAGGTTATTAGGTACAGTAGGGTTGAGGGTCAAGTCAACTGGGAGGTAAGTTTGAATAGAGAAAAACTGGAGGAAGTAAAGTGTTTTAGATATCTGGGAGTGGATCTGGCAGCGGATGGAACCATGGAAGCGGAAGTGAATCATAGGGTGGCTGAGGGGGAGAAAATCCTGGGAGCATTGAAGAATGTGTGGAAGTCGAGAACATTATCTCGGAAAGCAAAAATGGGTATGTTTGAAGGAATAGTGGTTCCAACAATGTTGTATGGTTGCGAGGCGTGGGCTATGGATAGAGTTGTGTGCAGGAGGGTGGATGTGCTGGAAATGAGATGTTTGAGGACAATGTGTGGTGTGAGGTGGTTTGATCGAGTAAGTAATGTAAGGGTAAGAGAGATGTGTGGAAATAAAGCGAGCGTGGTTGAGAGAGCAGAAGAGGGTGTTTTGAAATGGCTTGGGCACATGGAGAGAATGAGTGAGGAAAGATTGACCAAGAGGATATATGTGTCGGAGGTGGAGGGAACGAATAGAAGTGGGAGACCAAATTGGAGGTGGAAAGATGGAGTGAAAAAGATTTTGAGTGATCGGGGCCTGAACATGCAGGAGGGTGAAAGGCGGGCAAGGAATAGAGTGAATTGGATCGATGTGGTATACCGGGGTTGACGTGCTGTCATTGGATTGAATCAGGGCATGTGAAGCGTCTGGGGTAAACCATGGAACGTTGTGTGGGGCCTGGATGTGGAAAGGGAGCTGTGGTTCCGGGCATTATTGCATGACAGCTGGAGACTGAGTGTGAACGAATGGGGCCTTTGTTATCTTTTCCTAGCGCTACCTCGCACACATGAGAGGGGAGGGGGATGGTACTCCATGTGTGGCGAGGTGGCCATGGGAATGAATAAAGGCAGACAGTGTGAATTGTGTGCATGGGTATATATGTATGTGTCTGTGTGTGTATATATATGTGTACATTGAGATGTATAGGTATGTATATTTGCGTGTGTGGGCGTGTGTGTATATACATATGTATGGGGGTGGGTTGGGCCATTTCTTTCTTCTGTTTCCTTGCGCTACCTCGCAAATGCGGGAGACAGCGACAAAGCAAAATAAATATAAATATAATATATATATATATATATATATATATATATATATATATATATATATATATATATATATATATATAATATATATATATATATATATATATATATATATATATATATATATATATATATATATATATATATATATTCCTATGAGTCCACCTGGAAAAATGAAACACGATAAGTTCCCAAGTGCACTTTCGTGTAATAATCACATCATCAGGGGAGACACAAGAGAGAAATATAACAGTCAGATGATATACATCGAAGAGACGAAGCTACGACGCCATTTGGTAAACGTGTGATTGTCTAAAGCATACAACGAGCGTTCATAAACTTATCATTTCACAAATTTTATCAACAACAAAGTTATCTAATTTGTATAGACCATCACTAATATTAAGATTATAATTCTTTGTGTATTTAATAATGGAAGATTCAATGATATTTCTCTTGGTAATAGAGTTAGAGTCAATAACTGAGATGGCGTTACTCCAGTCAATACAATGATCATAGTTTTTAACGTGATTAAAGAAGGCATTTGAGTCTTGTCTCGTTCTTATACTATATTTATGTTGCTTAAGTCTAACAGAAAGATCCTTACCAGTCTGACCAACACAGAATTAATCACAGTTTCCACAAGGCACTTTATAGATGCATCCAAGAGAATTTTCTAGATGCATCTATAAAGTGCCTTGTGGAAACTGATAAATTTTATGTTGGTCAGACTGGTAAAGGTCTTTCTGTTAGACTTAAGCAACATGAATATAGTATAAGAACGGGAAAAGAATCAAATGCCTTCTTTAATCACGTTAAAAACTATGATCATTGTATTGACTGGAGTAACGCCATCTCAGTTATTAACTCTAACTCTATTACCAAGAGAAATATCATTGAATCTTCTTTTATCAAATACACAAAGAATTATAATCTTGATATTAGTGATGGTCTATACAAATTAGATAACTTTATTGTTGATAAGATTTGTGAAATGATAAGTTTATGAACGCTCGTTGTATGTTTTGCACAATCACATGTTTACCAAATAGCTTCCTAGCTTCGTCTCTTCGATGCATATCAACTGACTTATATTTCTCTCTTGTGTCTCCCCTGATGATGTGATTATTACACTAAAGTGCACTTGAGAACTTATCGTGTTTCATTTTTCCCCGTGGACTCAGGAATATTTTGATCACGCGCAAAATTGTGATCCTTTCCAATATATATATATATATATATATATATATATATATATATATATATATATATATATATATTATCTATTCATGATACTTATTTACTGCCTCCCGCGTTAGCGAGGTAGCGCAAGGAAAGAGACGAAAGAATGGCCCAACCCACCCACATAAACATGTATGTACATAAAAGCCCACACAGGCACATATACATACCTATACATTTTGACGTCTACATACATATACATACACAGACATATACATATATACACATGTACATATTCATACTTGCTGCCTTCATTCATTCCCGTCGCCATCCCGCCACTCATGAAAAAAACAGCACCCCTCTCCCCCACCCGTGCGCGCGAGGTACCGCTAGGAAAAGAAAAAGGCCACATTCGTCCACACTCATTCTCTACCTGTCATGTAATACGCATCGAAACTACAGCTCCCTTTCCACATTCAGGCCCCACGAAACTTTCCATGGTATACCCCAGACGCTTCACATGCACTGGTTCATCCATTGACAGCACGTCGACCCCGGTATACCACATGGTTCCAATTCACGCTATTCCTTGCACGCCTTTCACCCTCCTGTGTGTTGAGGCCCCGATCGCTCAAAATCTTTTTAACTCCATCCTTCCACCTATATATATATATATATATATATATATATATATATATATATATATATATATATATATATATATATATATATATATTTATTTTTATTTATTATACTTTGTCGCTGTCTCCCGCGTTTGCTAGGTAGCGCAAGGAAACAGACGAAAGAAATGGCCCAACCCCCCCCCATACACATGTATATACATACGTCCACACACGCAAATATACATACCTACACAGCTTTCCATGGTTTACCCCAGACGCTTCACATGCCTTGCTTCAATCCACTGACAGCACGTCAACCCCGGTATACCACATCGCTCCAATTCACTCTATTCCTTGCCCTCCTTTCACCCTCCTGCATGTTCAGGCCCCGATCACACAAAATCTTTTTCACTCCATCTTTCCACCTCCAATTTGGTCTCCCTCTTCTCCTTGTTCCCTCCACCTCCGACACATATATCCTCTTGGTCAATCTTTCCTCACTCATCCTCCCCATGTGCCCAAACCACTTCAAAACACCCTCTTCTGCTCTCTCAACCACGCTCTTTTTATTTCCACACATCTCTCTTACCCTTACGTTACTCACTCGATCAAACCACCTCACACCACACATTGTCCTCAAACATCTCATTTCCAGCACATCCATCCTCCTGCGCACAACTCTATCCATAGCCCACGCCTCGCAACCATACAACATTGTTGGAACCACTATTCCTTCAAACATACCCATTTTTGCAAATGGATTTGTATGTAGCATTTATGGATCTGGAGAAGGCATATGATAGAGTTGATAGAGATGCTCTGTGGAAGGTATTAAGAATATATGGTGTGGGAGGAAAGTTGTTAGAAGCAGTGAAAAGTTTTTATCGAGGATGTAAGGCATGTGTACGTGTAGGAAGAGAGGAAAGTGATTGGTTCTCAGTGAATGTAGGTTTGCGGCAGGGGTGTGTGATGTCTCCATGGTTGTTTAATTTGTTTATGGATGGGGTTGTTAGGGAGGTAAATGCAAGAGTTTTGGAAAGAGGGGCAAGTATGAAGTCTGTTGGGGATGAGAGAGCTTGGGAAGTGAGTCAGTTGTTGTTCGCTGATGATACAGCGCTGGTGGCTGATTCATGTGAGAAACTGCAGAAGCTGGTGACTGAGTTTGGAAAAGTGTGTGGAAGAAGAAAGTTAAGAGTAAATGTGAATAAGAGCAAGGTTATTAAGTACAGTAGGGTTGAGGGTCAAGTCAATTGGGTGGTGAGTTTGAATGGAGAAAAACTGGAGGAAGTGAAGTGTTTTAGATATCTGGGGATAGGGGAGAAAGAATACTTCCCACGTATTCCCTGCGTGTCGTAGAAAACGACTAAAAGGGGAGCACGCAGGGGGCTGGAAATCCTCCCCTTCCGCTTACAATTTTCCAAAGGAAGGAACGGAGAGGTGGGCCAAGTGAGGACATACCCTCTATGGCTCACTCCTCTGTTCTTAACGCTACCTCGCTACCGCGGGATAAGGCGAATATGTATGGAATATGTGGCCTTTGTGGCCTTTTCCTAGCGGTACCTCGCGAGCGAGTGGGTGGGGCTAGGGGAATGCCATTTCATGTGTGGCGGAGTGGCGGCGGGAATGGATGAAGGCAGCATGTATGAATATGTACATGTGCATATATGTATACGTCTATGTATGTATGTGTATGTATACGTTGAAATGTATAGGTATGTATATGTGCGTGTGCAGGCGTTTATGTACATACATGTGTATGTGGGTGGGTTGGGCCATTCTTTCGTCTGTTTCCTTGCGCTACTTCGCTAACGCTGGAGACAGCGACAAAGTATGATAAGAGGGGAGGGAGCGAGGTGCTGGAAATCCTCCCCTCCCATTTTAATATTTCCAAAAGAAGGAACAGAGAATGAGGCCAAGTGAGGTTTTTGCCTGTAAGGCTCAGTCCTCTGTTCCTGACGCTACCCCGCCAACACAGGAGATGACGAATATGTGGACAGGGAGCTGTGGTTTCGGTGCATTATAATGACAGCTGGAGACTGAGTGTGAACGAATGTGGCCTTTCTTGTATGCAGTCCTGGCGCTACCTCGCTGAAGCAGGGGATAGCGATGCTGTTTTCCTCTGTGGCGGGGTAGCGACAGAAATGGATGAAGGCAAGCAAATGTGATTATGTATATGTGTATGGATGCAATGTCTGTGTACGTGCACTGAAACAGTGGTTCTCATATCTTCCTGGGTACAAACTTCCTATCAGTCTACTTCCAACATCTACCCCATCTATTCAGTCCTCACCGTCTTCCTACTATATGGTTGCGAGGCGTGGGCTATAGA